>NW_027638184.1:0-12500 GCF_951216825.1 Electrona antarctica
GGGGAGCTGTGTGTGTCTGTGACTGTAGAGGGGAGCTGTGTGTGTCTGTGACTGTAGAGGGGAGCTGTGTGTGTCTGTGACTGTAGAGGGGAGCTGTCTGTGACTGTAGAGGGGAGCTGTGTGTGTCTGTGACTGTAGAGGGGAGCTGTGTGTGTCTGTGACTGTAGAGGGGAGCTGTGTGTGTCTGTGACTGTAGAGGGGAGCTGTGTGTGTCTGTGACTGTGCCCAGGTGATGATGGTCGTTGATGCTCATCAAAGAAGGCATTTATGTTTCTGCACTGTCAAAAGTAATGCTACTTCTTTTGCAATGTAGTTAAATAAAACATCTCAGGGGGGAAGATACATTTATATAAAATAAAAAAACGGTAATTTCTCTTTAAAATATATTTTTTAATATTGTGAAAAATCGTGAACCTCATAATCGTGATACGAATCGTATCGTGAGTTGAGTGAATCGTTACATGCCTAGTATAAATTAATTGCTCCCCTCCCCTCCCCTCCCCTCCCCTCTGCTGTGTTTATTGTGTAGGACTATAAACAAACAGGCCTGACTAGAAGGATCTCATCCTCCCTAAATATCTCTGTGCTGGACTGACCTCATGCTTCCTGCTAGGCATGAGGAGTCCAAGCTGCTTCTCATCACCTGACAGGGGAGGGGGGGGTTTCCCTGGTTGGACGTAGCGCGTGGAAGGAACACGTTATATATATATTTTTTAGCTCCACAGAAAATGTCACTGCTAATCCGAATGAAATAAATGGTGTCTAAAAAGATTAGTGTTTTATTGTTGGTGAGAAGGGCAGCTGAAAAGTGCAAAAAGTGTGTGTAAAGCAGCAACAATGCGCTAGATTGGCTGTCGCTCTGGGGGGGGGGGGGGGGGGGGGGGGTAGGCGTGAAAGGGGGCCCTTGGAGCTTCAGTGCCCAGGGGCCCTTAGAGGTGTTAATCCGGCCCTGAACACCCCAGAGCTTCAGTGCCCAGGGGCCCTTAGAGGTGTTGATCCGGCCCTGAACACCCCAGAGCTTCAGTGCCCAGGGGCCCTTAGAGGTGGTTATCCGGCCCTAAACACCCCAGAGCTTCAGTGCCCAGGGGCCCTTAGAGGTGTTAATCCGGCCCTGAACACCCCAGAGCTTCAGTGCCCAGGGGCCCTTAGAGGTGTTGATCCGGCCCTGAACACCCCAGAGCTTCAGTGCCCAGGGGCCCTTAGAGGTGGTTATCCGGCCCTGAACACCCCAGAGCTTCAGTGCCCAGGGGCCCTTAGAGGTGGTTATCCGGCCCTGAACACCCCAGAGCTTCAGTGCCCAGGGGCCCTTAGAGGTGGTTATCCGGCCCTGAACACCCCAGAGCTTCAGTGCCCAGGGGCCCTTAGAGGTGGTTATCCGGCCCTGAACACCCCAGAGCTTCAGTGCCCAGGGGCCCTTAGAGGTGTTAATCCGGCCCTGAACACCCCAGAGCTTCAGTGCCCAGGGGCCCTTAGAGGTGTTGATCCGGCCCTGAACACCCCAGAGCTTCAGTGCCCAGGGGCCCTTAGAGGTGGTTATCCGGCCCTGAACACCCCAGAGCTTCAGTGCCCAGGGGCCCTTAGAGGTGGTTATCCGGCCCTGAACACCCCAGAGCTTCAGTGCCCAGGGGCCCTTAGAGGTGGTTATCCGGCCCTGAACACCCCAGAGCTTCAGTGCCCAGGGGCCCTTAGAGGTGGTTATCCGGCCCTGAACACCCCAGAGCTTCAGTGCCCAGGGGCCCTTAGAGGTGTTGATCCGGCCCTGAACACCCCAGAGCTTCAGTGCCCAGGGGCCCTTAGAGGTGGTAATCCGGCCCTGAACACCCCAGAGCTTCAGTGCCCAGGGGCCCTTAGAGGTGTTGATCCGGCCCTGAACACCCCAGAGCTTCAGTGCCCAGGGGCCCTTAGAGGTGTTGATCCGGCCCTGAACACCCCAGAGCTTCAGTGCCCAGGGGCCCTTAGAGGTGTTGATCCGGCCCTGAACACCCCAGAGCTTCAGTGCCCAGGGGCCCTTAGAGGTGGTAATCCGGCCCTGAACACCCCAGAGCTTCAGTGCCCAGGGGCCCTTAGAGGTGTTGATCCGGCCCTGAACACCCCAGAGCTTCAGTGCCCAGGGGCCCTTAGAGGTGTTGATCCGGCCCTGAACACCCCAGAGCTTCAGTGCCCAGGGGCCCTTAGAGGTGTTGATCCGGCCCTGAACACCCCAGAGCTTCAGTGCCCAGGGGCCCTTAGAGGTGGTTATCCGGCCCTGAACACCCCAGAGCTTCAGTGCCCAGGGGCCCTTAGAGGTGGTTATCCGGCCCTGAACACCCCAGAGCTTCAGTGCCCAGGGGCCCTTAGAGGTGGTTATCCGGCCCTGAACACCCCAGAGCTTCAGTGCCCAGGGGCCCTTAGAGGTGTTAATCCGGCCCTGAACACCCCAGAGCTTCAGTGCCCAGGGGCCCTTAGAGGTGTTAATCCGGCCCTGAACACCCCAGAGCTTCAGTGCCCAGGGGCCCTTAGAGGTGGTTATCCGGCCCTGAACACCCCAGAGCTTCAGTGCCCAGGGGCCCTTAGAGGTGGTTATCCGGCCCTGAACACCCCAGAGCTTCAGTGCCCAGGGGCCCTTAGAGGTGTTAATCCGGCCCTGAACACCCCAGAGCTTCAGTGCCCAGGGGCCCTTAGAGGTGTTGATCCGGCCCTGAACACCCCAGAGCTTCAGTGCCCAGGGGCCCTTAGAGGTGGTTATCCGGCCCTGAACACCCCAGAGCTTCAGTGCCCAGGGGCCCTTAGAGGTGGTTATCCGGCCCTGAACACCCCAGAGCTTCAGTGCCCAGGGGCCCTTAGAGGTGGTTATCCGGCCCTGAACACCCCAGAGCTTCAGTGCCCAGGGGCCCTTAGAGGTGGTTATCCGGCCCTGAACACCCCAGAGCTTCAGTGCCCAGGGGCCCTTAGAGGTGTTGATCCGGCCCTGAACACCCCAGAGCTTCAGTGCCCAGGGGCCCTTAGAGGTGGTAATCCGGCCCTGAACACCCCAGAGCTTCAGTGCCCAGGGGCCCTTAGAGGTGGTTATCCGGCCCTGAACACCCCAGAGCTTCAGTGCCCAGGGGCCCTTAGAGGTGGTTATCCGGCCCTGAACACCCCAGAGCTTCAGTGCCCAGGGGCCCTTAGAGTTGGTTATCCGGCCCTGAACACCCCAGAGCTTCAGTGCCCAGGGGCCCTTAGAGGTGTTAATCCGGCCCTGAACACCCCAGAGCTTCAGTGCCCAGGGGCCCTTAGAGGTGGTTATCCGGCCCTGAACACCCCAGAGCTTCAGTGCCCAGGGGCCCTTAGAGGTGGTTATCCGGCCCTGAACACCCCAGAGCTTCAGTGCCCAGGGGCCCTTAGAGGTGGTAATCCGGCCCTGAACACCCCAGAGCTTCAGTGCCCAGGGGCCCTTAGAGGTGGTTATCCGGCCCTGAACACCCCAGAGCTTCAGTGCCCAGGGGCCCTTAGAGGTGTTAATCCGGCCCTGAACACCCCAGAGCTTCAGTGCCCAGGGGCCCTTAGAGGTGGTTATCCGGCCCTGAACACCCCAGAGCTTCAGTGCCCAGGGGCCCTTAGAGGTGGTTATCCGGCCCTGAACACCCCAGAGCTTCAGTGCCCAGGGGCCCTTAGAGGTGGTAATCCGGCCCTGAACACCCCAGAGCTTCAGTGCCCAGGGGCCCTTAGAGGTGTTGATCCGGCCCTGAACACCCCAGAGCTTCAGTGCCCAGGGGCCCTTAGAGGTGGTAATCCGGCCCTGAACACCCCAGAGCTTCAGTGCCCAGGGGCCCTTAGAGGTGGTTATCCGGCCCTGAACACCCCAGAGCTTCAGTGCCCAGGGGCCCTTAGAGGTGGTTATCCGGCCCTGAACACCCCAGAGCTTCAGTGCCCAGGGGCCCTTAGAGGTGTTAATCCGGCCCTGAACACCCCAGAGCTTCAGTGCCCAGGGGCCCTTAGAGGTGGTTATCCGGCCCTGAACACCCCAGAGCTTCAGTGCCCAGGGGCCCTTAGAGGTGGTTATCCGGCCCTGAACACCCCAGAGCTTCAGTGCCCAGGGGCCCTTAGAGGTGTTGATCCGGCCCTGAACACCCCAGAGCTTCAGTGCCCAGGGGCCCTTAGAGGTGGTTATCCGGCCCTGAACACCCCAGAGCTTCAGTGCCCAGGGGCCCTTAGAGGTGGTTATCCAGCCCTGAACACCCCAGAGCTTCAGTGCCCAGGGGCCCTTAGAGGTGGTTATCCAGCCCTGAACACCCCAGAGCTTCAGTGCCCAGGGGCCCTTAGAGGTGTTGATCCGGCCCTGAACACCCCAGAGCTTCAGTGCCCAGGGGCCCTTAGAGGTGGTAATCCGGCCCTGAACACCCCAGAGCTTCAGTGCCCAGGGGCCCTTAGAGGTGGTTATCCGGCCCTGAACACCCCAGAGCTTCAGTGCCCAGGGGCCCTTAGAGGTGGTTATCCAGCCCTGAACACCCCAGAGCTTCAGTGCCCAGGGGCCCTTAGAGGTGTTAATCCGGCCCTGAACACCCCAGAGCTTCAGTGCCCAGGGGCCCTTAGAGGTGGTAATCCGGCCCTGAACACCCCAGAGCTTCAGTGCCCAGGGGCCCTTAGAGGTGTTAATCCGGCCCTGAACACCCCAGAGCTTCAGTGCCCAGGGGCCCTTAGAGGTGGTTATCCGGCCCTGAACACCCCAGAGCTTCAGTGCCCAGGGGCCCTTAGAGGTGGTTATCCGGCCCTGAACACCCCAGAGCTTCAGTGCCCAGGGGCCCTTAGAGGTGGTTATCCGGCCCTGAACACCCCAGAAGCAAAGTTAAAAACGTTTCGCTCTGAAATAATATATATTCAAAGATTTGCGCCACGATTTTCTTTTTCAAAAATAGCAGACCTACAAGCTCGTACGAGCTTGTAGGTCTGCTATTTTTCAACAGCTAAACATGATGCTTAAAAAAACAAAAGGGGTTCCCGCCCCCAATGGGTTAACTTGGCCAGACTTGTTTGACTTGTAGCTGGGTCCCAATTCCAAAATCAACAAGATCGTGCACTTGGTGACAAGTTTTAGATTTTTGGTATGGTGTTATATATGTTATATGTTATATGTTATATATGGTTAAAAACCAAAATAATTGATAAAATAGATTTTCCAATGGATTATATTAGTATTGGGTATGCTAAATAACATTAAAAATCACACCCGCGTGAACTGAGTGGTGCAAGGTCTTATATAGCCTGATCAGCTGTGGTCTGACGTAATGTCAGTGACCATAGTAACCATGCTCATTCTTTTGAGGGACAGGTACACAAACACACACACACACAGGTACTAACAAAGCCAGTTGTTGGAGTGGTTTGCACCACTCAAAAATTAGGGTGAAAATAACTTCTGGAAAGGCATAATTTTCAAGATGGCGTCCACAGTGGCCTCGGTAAGCTTAAAATGCCTATAAACTGGGATTTAATACATACAAAATCATAACAATTATGCACTTGGTGTTATGGGCATGGTGTTTTCAAATCCATCGCAAACGAGTTGGGCTCGCCCCCTAGTGGTCCGTTTGCAATGAATCCAATGTTAAATAGGCCAGCATTGGATTCATTGCAAACAGACCACTAGGGGGCGAGCCCAACTCGTTTGCGATGCTTTTTGAAAACCTTGTATATACCAAGTATACCCAAGTGCACGATTATAACGAATTGGGACCCAGCTATTGAGAGCTACTTTCAAAATGACCGGCTCAACACGATCTACCCACTGAAAAAAACAATATTATCCCATTGCTGAAAATAGTTCATAAATGTACCTGAGGGGGCGCTGGAGTTACATAATATGACAAATACACTTGGAATGGGAAATGAAGGGGGTTGAGAGAGAGAGAGAGAGAGAGAGAGAGAGAGGAATCCTGTCTGTGGTGGAAAGACGATCATTCACTCAATAAGGTGGTTAGTAAAACAACAGAGATGTGTTTGGGTGAGCGGTGAGTCTCTTACCACCGCGGCTCAGTGACGTCATGTTGTAGTTTTAGTAAAAACAGAGAGATGTGTTTGGGTGAGCGGTGAGTCTCTTACCACCGTGGCTCAGTGACGTCATGTTGTAGTTTTAGTAAAAACAGAGAGATGTGTTTGGGTGAGCGGTGAGTCTCTTACCACCGCGGCTCAGTGACGTCATGTTGTAGTTTTAGTAAAAACAGAGATGTGTTTGGGTGAGCGGTGAGTCTCTTACCACCGCGGCTCAGTGACGTCATGTTGTAGTTTTAGTAAAAACAGAGAGGTGTGTTTGGGTGAGCGGTGAGTCTCTTACCACCGCGGCTCAGTGACGTCATGTTGTAGTTTTAGTAAAAACAGAGAGGTGTGTTTGGGTGAGCGGTGAGTCTCTTACCACCGCGGCTCAGTGACGTCATGTTGTAGTTTTAGTAAAAACAGAGAGGTGTGTTTGGGTGAGCGGTGAGTCTCTTACCACCGCGGCTCAGTGACGTCATGTTGTAGTTTTAGTAAAAACAGAGAGATGTGTTTGGGTGAGCGGTGAGTCTCTTACCACCGCGGCTCAGTGACGTCATGTTGTAGTTTTAGTAAAAACAGAGAGATGTGTTTGGTTGAGCGGTGAGTCTCTTACCACCGCGGCTCAGTGACGTCATGTTGTAGTTTTAGTAAAAACAGAGAGATGTGTTTGGGTGAGCGGTGAGTCTCTTACCACCACGGCTCAGTGACGTCATGTTGTAGTTTTAGTAAAAACAGAGATGTGTTTCGGTGAGCGGTGAGTCTCTTACCACCGCGGCTCAGTGACGTCATGTTGTCGTTTTAGTAAAAACAGAGAGATGTGTTTGGGTGAGCGGTGAGTCTCTTACCACCGCGGCTCAGTGACGTCATGTTGTAGTTTTAGTAAAAACAGAGAGGTGTGTTTGGGTGAGCGGTGAGTCTCTTACCACCGCGGCTCAGTGACGTCATGTTGTCGTTTTAGTAAAAACAGAGAGATGTGTTTGGGTGAGCGGTGAGTCTCTTACCACCGCGGCTCAGTGACGTCATGTTGTAGTTTTAGTAAAAACAGAGAGGTGTGTTTGGGTGAGCGGTGAGTCTCTTACCACCGCGGCTCAGTGACGTCATGTTGTAGTTTTAGTAAAAACAGAGAGGTGTGTTTGGGTGAGCGGTGAGTCTCTTACCACCGCGGCTCAGTGACGTCATGTTGTCGTTTTAGTAAAAACAGAGAGATGTGTTTGGGTGAGCGGTGAGTCTCTTACCACCGCGGCTCAGTGACGTCATGTTGTAGTTTTAGTAAAAACAGAGAGGTGTGTTTGGGTGAGCGGTGAGTCTCTTACCACCGCGGCTCAGTGACGTCATGTTGTCGTTTTAGTAAAAACAGAGAGATGTGTTTGGGTGAGCGGTGAGTCTCACCGCTCACCCACATTTTCACGATTTTTCAAAAAATAGCAGATCTACAAGCTCGTAGCGCAGCACCGAGTGCCGCGCTACGAGCTTGTAGATCTGCTATTTTTCAAATAGCTAAAGTATAACATAATGTTTAAAACACCTAAAAGGGGTTCCCGCCCAGTGTGGGTTTAAATACGGTACGTGAAATAATATACCTTCAAAGATACAGACGATGTCATGGCTATGATAACTATGACTTATTATCGTACATGATGTCATGGATGTGATTTTTATATACAGTAGCACAGAAGTACAGTAACTTAAAAACCTCGATCGATGAAGCCTCTTCTTCAGGACAGCTTAACGCAGCCCAGGTCTTCTTCAGGACAGCTTAACGCAGCCCAGGTCTTCTTCAGGACACCTTAACGCAGCCCAGGTCTTCTTCAGGACACCTTAACGTAGCCCAGGTCTTCTTCAGGACACCTTAACGTAGCCCAGGTCTTCTTCAGGACAGCTTAACGTAGCCCAGGTCTTCTTCAGGACAGCTTAACGTAGCCCAGGTCTTCTTCAGGACAGCTTAACGTAGCCCAGGTCTTCTTCAGGACAGCTTAACGTAGCCCAGGTCTTCTTCAGGACACCTTAACGTAGCCCAGGTCTTCTTCAGGACAGCTTAACGTAGCCCAGGTCTTCTTCAGGACAGCTTAACGCAGCCCAGGTCTTCTTCAGGACACCTTAACGTAGCCCAGGTCTTCTTCAGGACACCTTAACGTAGCCCAGGTCTTCTTCAGGACACCTTAACGTAGCCCAGGTCTTCTTCAGGACAGCTTAACGTAGCCCAGGTCTTCTTCAGGACACCTTAACGTAGCCCAGGTCTTCTTCAGGACACCTTAACGTAGCCCAGGTCTTCTTCAGGACAGCTTAACGCAGCCCAGGTCTTCTTCAGGACAGCTTAACGTAGCCCAGGTCTTCTTAAGGACAGCTTAACGCAGCCCAGGTCTTCTTAAGGACACCTTAACGTAGCCCAGACATTTAGAAGACATTTAGACATTTAGAAGACATTTAGAAGACATTTAGAAGACATTTAGACATTTAGACATTTAGAAGACATTTAGACATTTAGAAGACATTTAGACATTTAGAAGACATTTAGAAGACATTTAGACATTTAGAAGACATTTAGACATTTAGAAGACATTTAGACATTTAGACATTTAGAAGACATTTAGACATTTAGAAGACATTTAGAAGACATTTAGAAGACATTTAGACATTTAGAAGACATTTAGACATTTAGAAGATATTTAGAAGACATTTAGAAGACATTTATACATTTAGACATTTAGACATTTATACATTTAGACATTTAGAAGACATTCAGACATTCAGACATTTAGACATTTAGAAGACATTTAGAAGACATTCAGACATTTAGAAGACATTTAGACATTTAGAAGACATATAGACATTTAGAAGAAATTTAGACATTTAGACATTTAGAAGACATTTAGACATTTAGAAGACATTTAGAAGACATTTAGAAGACATTTAGACATTTAGAAGACATTTAGACATTTAGACATTTAGAAGACATTCAGACATTTAGACATTTAGAAGACATTTAGACATTCAGACATTTAGACATTTAGAAGACATTTAGACATTTAGAAGACATTTAGACATTTAGAAGACATTTAGAAGACATTTAGACATTTAGAAGACATTTAGAAGACATTTAGAAGACATTTAGACATTTAGAAGACATTTAGACATTTAGACATTTAGAAGACATTTAGACATTTAGAAGACATTTAGAAGACATTCAGACATTTAGACATTTAGACAAAAATAGCAGACCTACAAGCTCAAAAATAGCAGACCTACAAGCTCATAGCGCGGCACTCGGTGCCGCGCTATGAGCTTGTAGGTCTGCTATTTTTCAATAGTTAAAACACCAAAAGATGGGTTAACCAATATATACTTATTATGTGCATATGATATTCTATCTTGGCGTTCGTCTCTGCTACATTTTTCATCCCTGCTCGGCACAATTTCTACACTCTTGCTTTTAGTGGTGTAGTGGTTTATTTGGGCTTGTTTCTAAAGTGTAGTTGTTTATTTGGGCTTGTTTCTAAAGTGTAGTTGTTTATTTGGTCTTGTTTCTAAAGTGTAGTTTATTTGGTCTGGTTTCTAAAGTGTAGTTGATTATTTGGTCTTGTTTCTAAAGTGTAGTTGTTTATTTGGTCTTGTTTCTAAAGTGTAGTTGTTTATTTGGTCTTGTTTCTAAAGTGTAGTTGTTTATTTGGTCTGGTTTCTAAAGTGTAGTTGTTTATTTGGGCTTGTTTCTAAAGTGTAGTTGTTTATTTGGTCTTGTTTCTAAAGTGTAGTTGTTTATTTGGTCTTGTTTCTAAAGTGTAGTTGTTTATTTGGTCTGGTTTCTAAAGTGTAGTTGTTTATTTGGCCTTGTTTCTAAAGTGTAGTTGTTTATTTGGTCTTGTTTCTAAAGTGTAGTTGTTTATTTGGTCTGGTTTCTAAAGTGTAGTTGTTTATTTGGTCTTGTTTCTAAAGTGTAGTTGTTTATTTGGGCTTGTTTCTAAAGTGTAGTTTATTTGTTCTTGTTTCTAAAGTGTAGATGTTTATTTGGTCTTGTTTCTAAAGTGTAGTTGTTTATTTGGTCTTGTTTCTAAAGTCTAATTGTTTATTTGGTCTTGTTTCTAAAGTCTAGTTGTTTATTTGGGCTTGTTTCTAAAGTGTAGTTGTTTATTTAATAATAATAATAATAATAAACTTTATTTGTATAGCACCTTTCATACATAAATGCAACTCAAAGTGCTTCACAGGGCAGTACATACAAATAGCAATAAAACACAGGCAAGCAGTTAGACGGATAAAACAATGCTAAAGAGCAAACAACAAAAAAAGCATAAAAACATAGATGGACGAGAAACAAAGCACTCCGCAAAAGGTCAGAATAGAGAACTCAACTAAAACTAAAACTAAAACTCAATTAAAAGCAAGAGTAAAACGGTGAGTCTTGAGTTGAGCTTTAAAAATGTCTACAGAGGGTGCGTGTCTAAGTTGAAATGGAAGTCGATTCCAGGCTGTAGGCCCATAGAAGCAGAAGGCTGCCTCACCATACTTTTTTGTAGACATTCTTTCAGGCACTTCAAGCAGGCCAGCAGTGGAGGACCTGAGGGGGCGGTTAGGAACGTATCTGGGTAGGCATTCGCGGAGGTATGAGGGTGCAAGACCGTTTAGGGATTTATAAACAAGTAAAATAATTTTAAAATCAATCCTAAAAACCACCGGGAGCCAATGTAGTGAGTGTAAAACTGGAGTAATATGATCTCTCATCTTAGTTTTGGGCTTGTTTCTAAAGTGTAGTTGTTTATTTGGTCTTGTTTCTAAAGTGTAGTTGATTATTTGGTCTTGTTTCTAAAGTGTAGTTGTTTATTTGGTCTTGTTTCTAAAGTGTAGTTGTTTATTTGGTCTTGTTTCTAAAGTGTAGTTGTTTATTTGGTCTGGTTTCTAAAGTGTAGTTGTTTATTTGGGCTTGTTTCTAAAGTGTAGTTGTTTATTTGGTCTTGTTTCTAAAGTGTAGTTGTTTATTTGGTCTTGTTTCTAAAGTGTAGTTGTTTTTTTGGTCTGGTTTCTAAAGTGTAGTTGTTTATTTGGCCTTGTTTCTAAAGTGTAGTTGTTTATTTGGTCTTGTTTCTAAAGTGTAGTTGTTTATTTGGTCTGGTTTCTAAAGTGTAGTTGTTTATTTGGGCTTGTTTCTAAAGTGTAGTTGTTTATTTGGTCTTGTTTCTAAAGTGTAGTTGTTTATTTGGTCTTGTTTCTAAAGTGTAGTTGTTTATTTGGGCTTGTTTCTAAAGTGTAGTTTATTTGGTCTTGTTTCTAAAGTGTAGATGTTTATTTGGTCTTGTTTCTAAAGTGTAGTTGTTTATTTGGTCTGGTTTCTAAAGTGTAGTTGTTTATTTGGTCTTGTTTCTAAAGTGTAGTTGTTTATTTGGTCTTGTTTCTAAAGTGTAGTTGTTTATTTGGTCTTGTTTCTAAAGTGTAGTTGTTTATTTGGTCTTGTTTCTAAAGTGTAGTTGTTTATTTGGTCCTGTTTCTAAAGTGTAGTTGTTTATTTGGTCTTGTTTCTAAAGTGTAGTTGTTTATTTGGTCTTGTTTCTAAAGTGTAGTTGTTTATTTATTTTTTCCCCTCACTGTATATGTTTTCTTCCCCGTTTTACCTCCTTTATGATGAATTCCTGTTGTTTGGCTATATAGATAGGAGGGTATATTTGTACGTATCTAAATGTGTTGATTAATTGAAAATGCTTTTGTAAACAAGTGTAATGCTTTACGGTATCGTCTGAAAACCCACCTCTTCAGACTCCATCATGGCCCGTATAGCACTTACCCTAACCCCCTTAGATAGCACTTTATGTAGACTTAGATAGCATTTTATACAGACTTATAGCATGTTACGTAGACAGCACTAGAATTGCATTTTATGTAGTCATAGCACTTCATAGTATATATGTATAATATAGAATAGTATGTATAGTTTATATGTATAGTTTCATTATATAGATACTCCACTGTTACGTTCTTAGATTACGCATGTTTCATGATAACTACTTTTTATGTATGTGATGTATCGCCATGCTTTTTGTTACTGCTTAACCCATTGGGCGGGAACCCCTTTTGGTGTTAGCATTATGTTATGCTTTAGCTATTGAAAAATAGCAGATCTACAAGCTCATAGCGCGCCACCGAGTGGCGTGCTACGAGCTTGTAGGTCTGCTATTTTTTGAAAAATCGAAGAACGACTGACATAGAAACACGGCTTTTTCAGAAAACTGTCAGGATGTAGAAGACATTTATAGAATCTGATCTCAGGTCAAAATGGGTGAATGTAAGTCGCTCTGGATTAAGAGCGTCTGATAAATGAATACATTGTAAATTGCCCACTCACAGTTTAACAGTCTTTGTATTGAGTTGTGCTTGAAATGTACTGTAATATGTTAATAAATAAATGTACTGTAATTCTCCAAAGCTGTTGATAAATACTTCAATCAATCAAACTATATGTGTAGTTGCCGTTGCTGGCGTAGTGATTTAGCGGACACAAAGAAATGGCTCCAAAACGCCAGCGCTGC
>NW_027638184.1:17500-32500 GCF_951216825.1 Electrona antarctica
ACCCAGCCTGCGGGCGAGCAAGAGAGGTATACGCACACACTGCACGCATTGCACACACACACACACACACACACACACACACACACACACTGCACGCACACACACTGGACGCACACACGCACTGCACTGCACGCACGCACACACGCACACACACACACTGCACGCACTCACACAATCTGAACCCAGCCTACGGGCCAGTAAGAGAGGTACGCACACGCGCACACACGCATTGCACACACACACCGCACGGACACACGCATGCCAAGCACGCACAGACGCACACGCAAACACCACGCACGCCACGCACGGACTGAACGCACACACACCATGCAAGCATGCATGCCATGCAAGCACACACTCAAGCACCAAGCACGCACGCACGCACGCATGCATGCCATGCAAGCACACACTCAAGCACCAAGCACGCACGCACGCACGCATGCATGCCATGCAAGCACACACTCAAGCACCAAGCACGCACGCACGCACGCATGCATGCCATGCAAGCACACACTCAAGCACCACGGCCGGATTTAGCCAGCCCCACTCAGGTGGGCAGACAGAATTGTAAGGGGGGCGACTCCGCCGGCGCGGGTGGGGTGTCAAACCCACATTGGGTGGGCAGGACGCACGTTTGGGTGCTATGCCCACCCCTGTCACACACACACACACACACACACACACACACACACACACACACACACACACACACACACACACACACACACACACACACACACACACACACACACACACACAATCTGAAGCCAGACTGCGGGACACCAGGCTGCGGGACCAGCCTCTCACCGTGTTAGATGTGCGGGGGTGACACCTGGTGGACGGAAGAGGAACAGCAGCAGCTGTTCATGTTGGCTCATATCTCAGTATATTTGGGTCTCTGATAGTCTGTGACCTCAGAGAGACCTCAGAGTGACCTCAGAGTGACCTCAGAGTGACCTCAGAGAGACAACGGTTCGTTTCTCACTGGATCATCTGAAAGTTAAAGACACACATTGAGCCGGGGAGCAGAGTGGCGCCTCTAGGGGCCGGGGAGCAGAGTGGAGCCTCTAGGGGCCGGGGAGCAGAGTGGCGCCCCTAGGGGCCGGGGAGCAGAGTGGCGCCCCTAGGGGCCGGGGAGCAGAGTGGAGCCTCTAGGGGCCGGGGAGCAGAGTGGCGCCCCTAGGGGCCGGGGAGCAGAGTGGAGCCTCTAGGGGCCGGGGAGCAGAGTGGAGCCTCTAGGGGCCGGGGAGCAGAGTGGCGCCCCTAGGGGCCGGGGAGCAGAGTGGCGCCCCTAGGGGCCGGGGAGCAGAGTGGCGCCCCTAGGGGCCGGGGAGCAGAGTGGCGCCCCTAGGGGCCGGGGAGCAGAGTGGCGCCTCTAGGGGCCGGGGAGCAGAGTGGCGCCTCTAGGGGCCGGGGAGCAGAGTGGCGCCCCTAGGGGCCGGGGAGCAGAGTGGCCACCCTAGGGGCCGGGGAGCAGAGTGGCGCCTCTAGGGGCCGGGGAGCAGAGTGGCCACCCTAGGGGCCGGGGAGCAGAGTGGCGCCTCTAGGGGCCAGGGAGCAGAGTGGCGCCCCTAGGGGCCGGGGAGCAGAGTGGCGCCCCTAGGGGCCGGGGAGCAGAGTGGCCACCCTAGGGGCCGGGGAGCAGAGTGGCGCCTCTAGGGGCCAGGGAGCAGAGTGGCCACCCTAGGGGCCGGGGAGCAGAGTGGCGCCTCTAGGGGCCGGGGAGCAGAGTGGCGCCCCTAGGGGCCGGGGAGCAGAGTGGCGCCTCTAGGGGCCAGGGAGCAGAGTGGCGCCTCTAGGGGCCGGGGAGCAGAGTGGCGCCTCTAGGGGCCAGGGAGCAGAGTGGCGCCCCTAGGGGCCGGGGAGCAGAGTGGCGCCTCTAGGGGCCGGGGAGCAGAGTGGCGCCCCTAGGGGCCGGGGAGCAGAGTGGCCACCCTAGGGGCCGGGGAGCAGAGTGGCCACCCTAGGGGCCGGGGAGCAGAGTGGCGCCTCTAGGGGCCGGGGAGCAGAGTGGCGCCCCTAGGGGCCGGGGAGCAGAGTGGCGCCCCTAGGGGCCGGGGAGCAGAGTGGCGCCTCTAGGGGCCAGGGAGCAGAGTGGCCACCCTAGGGGCCGGGGAGCAGAGTGGCGCCTCTAGGGGCCAGGGAGCAGAGTGGCGCCTCTAGGGGCCGGGGAGCAGAGTGGCGCCTCTAGGGGCCGGGGAGCAGAGTGGCCACCCTAGGGGCCGGGGAGCAGAGTGGCGCCTCTAGGGGCCGGGGAGCAGAGTGGCCACCCTAGGGGCCGGGGAGCAGAGTGGCGCCCCTAGGGGCCGGGGAGCAGAGTGGCCACCCTAGGGGCCGGGGAGCAGAGTGGCGCCCCTAGGGGCCGGGGAGCAGAGTGGCGCCCCTAGGGGCCGGGGAGCAGAGTGGCGCCCCTAGGGGCCGGGGAGCAGAGTGGCGCCCCTAGGGGCTGGGGAGCAGAGTGGCGCCCCTAGGGGCCGGGGAGCAGAGTGGCGCCCCTAGGGGCCGGGGAGCAGAGTGGCGCCCCTAGGGGCCGGGGAGCAGAGTGGCGCCCCTAGGGGCTGGGGAGCAGAGTGGCGCCTCTAGGGGCCGGGGAGCAGAGTGGCGCCCCTAGGGGCCGGGGAGCAGAGTGGCGCCCCTAGGGGCCGGGGAGCAGAGTGGCGCCTCTAGGGGCCGGGGAGCAGAGTGGCGCCCCTAGGGACCGGGGAGCAGAGTGGCGCCCCCTAGATCGGCCATTTTAACTATTCAAAAATGTTTTGTAAAATAGTAAAAAAAAAAAGGTTTAGGCACCGCTACTTAACCGTTTCCGTCCATCCGACGTGTCAGCACGTCCTAGGGAATGGAACCGAGGGGTGCGTACGACGTCCTCACACGTCTTAACGCATCCTCAATGATACGGGGAGAGATAAGAATATTCTGAATTTTTCCCTTTTTTTTATTTGTCAGTTCGCCTCTCGGCTACCGTATGCTCCGCTATGTCCCCATGTTAGCTTATCATTGACTGAGCCGTTAGCGTGGCGGAAATAATGACTCGTCTCTCCTAATCCAGGGCGCTTTCCGTGGTGTTGAACGGATCGATATACTGGAGATTCATTTCTGCTCCTCATCCGTCTCTCCCGCAAAATATGAACGCTTTTTGGATCATATATCATATAAACTAAAATGATCGCAATGTAAGCTAGCAATGTAAAGTGAACTTTTTTTTAGTGGATTGTTTTCGGGTCATGGCTTTCCGAGTAAAAGCGGCCATGTTGTTCCGGCACCCCAGAGCTCCTATTTTGAAGGACTTCCGGCGCTGATTGTGTTAACGCATAATTACAATGTTTATTTTCCGCCTTACTGTATATGGGTTTTTAATTAATGGTACCCCGACTTTCAATCCCTGAATTTACATTGATCCACAATTTATATAATAATCAATTTTTATTCATTTGTTATTTGGAGGATCATAAAAAACCATTCAGGCCTGACGTCGAAATTAAAAAAAAAAAGTTTTCTAAATCATGACAATTTTCTGAATGATTTGAGGCACATTTTAACGATTTTTCAAAAATAGCAGATCTACAAGTTCATAGCGCACCACTCGGTGGCGCGCTATGAGCTTGTAGATCTGCTATTTTTTAATAGCTAAATGATAACATAATGTTTAAAACACCAAAAGGGGTTCCCGCCCAAAATTGGTTAATGGACAACTTTAGTTTTTTTCAACCAAGGTTCATGTTTTAGGTCTAGTTATTAGAGAAAGGTTCATGTTTTAGGTCTAGTTATTAGAGAAAGGTTCATGTTTTAGGTCTAGTTATTAGAGAAAGGTTCATGTTTTAGGTCTAGTTATTAGAGAAAGGTTCATGTTTTAGGTCTTGTTATTAGAGAAAGGTTCATGTTTTAGGTTGTTATTAGAGAAAGGTTCATGTTTTAGGTCTAGTTATTAGAGAAAGGTTCATGTTTTAGGTCTAGTTATTAGAGAAAGGTTCATGTTTTAGGTCTAGTTATTAGAGAAAGGTTCATGTTTTAGGTCTAGTTATTAGAGAAAGGTTCATGTTTTAGGTCTTGTTATTAGAGAAAGGTTCATGTTTTAGGTTGTTATTAGAGAAAGGTTCATGTTTTAGGTCTAGTTATTAGAGAAAGGTTCATGTTTTAGGTCTAGTTATTAGAGAAAGGTTCATGTTTTAGGTCTAGTTATTAGAGAAAGGTTCATGTTTTAGGTCTAGTTATTAGAGAAAGGTTCATGTTTTAGGTCTTGTTATTAGAGAAAGGTTCATGTTTTAGGTTGTTATTAGAGAAAGGTTCATGTTTTAGGTCTAGTTATTAGAGAAAGGTTCATGTTTTAGGTCTAGTTATTAGAGAAAGGTTCATGTTTTAGGTCTAGTTATTAGAGAAAGGTTCATGTTTTAGGTCTAGTTATTAGAGAAAGGTTCATGTTTTAGGTCTAGTTATTAGAGAAAGGTTCATGTTTTAGGTCTAGTTATTAGAGAAAGGTTCATGTTTTAGGTCTAGTTATTAGAGAAAGGTTCATGTTTTAGGTCTAGTTATTAGAGAAAGGTTCATGTTTTAGGTCTAGTTATTAGAGAAAGTAAAAGATGAGTGTTCATTTTCTTTCATTTGCTGCTTTCTTTTGTTTTAGGGATTTTAGCGGTTTTTGACAGGGGGGGGGGGGGGCGGGGGCATTCGAGCATGGGGCTAAATATGTATTTTTTGTTTACAACATTTTATGGCGATTTTTTTTTATTATTTACTATAGTCCTACTAGACCCCAAGAAATTACATCTGGTCACAGATCTATTGAATGTGTCAAACTGACATATTGAGCCTATGACACACAGTATTAGCCTTCCCCCCAGTAGGCTACCTTCACATCAGTAGATCCTGTGATCTTCCGTGGCCAGATGTAATTTCCTGGGGTCTATAAATAAACTAAAAATAAAACATGAACCTTTCTCTAATAACTAGACCTAAAACATGAACCTTTCTCTAATAACTAGACCTAAAACATGAACCTTGGTTGAAAAAAACTAAAGTTGTCCTTTAACCTTAGGTTGACTGGCCTAAAAGTCAGATGGCAAGCCTCGGCGTGTTAGATGTGCGGGGGGTGACACCTGGTGGATGAAAGTGGAACAACAGCTGTGATGTTCATGTTGACTCATAATCGCTCAGTAATGATTTAACGTGGTCAATGAATAATAATCCATAATTAACTAATGAATTATTCATGTATATTGTGGACGAAATTGCCAATATAAATTAGTCTTAGTTTTAGTCATCATAGCTTATAGTTTTAGTCTTACATAACATATTTTCAGATGGAGGGGGGGGGGGGGGGGGGGGTCAGCGGCTAAATACAGATAATTCTGGCGGTCTTTGATGTGAAAAAGGGTTGAGCACCACTGATATAGAAACATGAGGTTTTTCAGAAAACCTTTTAGGATTTCTAAGCCGTCACAACACAATCATCGCCGGGATTCCTTCAAAATAGAAGCTCGGGGGTGCCGGGAAGATATGGACCGCTTTTACTCTGAAAAGCCCCCTTCGGTTCGGGAAAAGAAAAAAAAACGGAGACATATTTCTGCTTTCTTACCTCGCTAAGATTCCGATATAAGTGGCTGATGATCCATCGCGTTCATATTATTGAACGAGAGGCGGGTGAGAAGTCAGAAATGAAGAGCTTGGTATATCCATCTGGTCAAAACCACGGAGAGCTCCCTGGATTAGGAGAGACGAGGCATTCTCTCTGCAGCGGAAGACAGGGAAGTGACCGGGGACCGCTGGTGAACGAAGAGCGAAGACTATATGGTAGACCTTAACCCATTTTGGGCGGGAACCCCCTTTTGGTGTTTTAACATCATTTTATAATTTAGCTATTGAAAAATAGCAGATCTACAAGCTCGTAGCGCGCCAACGAGTGGCGCGCTACGAGCTTGTAGGTCTGCTATTTTTGAAAAATCGTGAAAATATTTATTTCAGAAAACTGGAGGATTTAGAAGATTTTTTTTTAAATTTTGAGGTCAGGCCTAAAAACACAATGTGGCGTAGGGTGCTAGGACGTGGCGTAGGACGCTAGGACGTGGCGTAGGACGCTAGGACGTGGCGTAGGGCGCTAGGACGTGGCGTAGGGTGCTAGGACGTGGCGTAGGGCGCTAGGACGTGGCGTAGGGCGCTAGGACGTGGCGTAGGGTGCTAGGACGTGGCGTAGGGCGCTAGGACGTGGCGTAGGGTGCTAGGACGTGGCGTAGGGCGCTAGGACGTGGCGTAGGGCGCTAGGACGTGGCGTAGGGTGCTAGGACGTGGCGTAGGGTGCTAGGACGTGGCGTAGGGTGCTAGGACGTGGCGTAGGGCGCTAGGACGTGGCGTAGGGCGCTAGGACGTGGCGTAGGGCGCTAGGACGTGGCGTAGGGCGCTAGGACGTGGAGTAGGGTGCTAGGACGTGGCGTAGGGCGCTAGGTGGCGTAGGGCGCTAGGACGTGGCGTAGGGTGCTAGGACGTGGCGTAGGGCGCTAGGACGTGGCGTAGGGCGCTAGGAGGGCGCTAGGACGTGGCGTAGGGCGCTAGGACGTGGCGTAGGGCGCGTAGGACGCTAGGACGTGGCGTAGGGCGCGTAGGACGCTAGGACGTGGCGTAGGGCGCTAGGACGTGGCGTAGGGCGCTAGGACGTGGCGTAGGGCGCTAGGACGTGGCGTAGGGCGCTAGGACGTGGCGTAGGGTGCTAGGACGTGGCGTAGGGCGCTAGGACGTGGCGTAGGGCGCTAGGACGTGGCGTAGGGCGCTAGGAGGGCGCTAGGACGTGGCGTAGGGCGCTAGGACGTGGCGTAGGGCGCTAGGACGTGGCGTAGGGCGCTAGGACGTGGCGTAGGGTGCTAGGACGTGGCGTAGGGCGCTAGGACGTGGCGTAGGGCGCTAGGACGTGGCGTAGGGTGCTAGGACGTGGCGTAGGGTGCTAGGACGTGGCGTAGGGCGCTAGGACGTGGCGTAGGGCGCTAGGAGGGCGCTAGGACGTGGCGTAGGGCGCTAGGACGTGGCGTAGGCGCTAGGACGTGGCGTAGGGTGCTAGGACGTGGCGTAGGGCGCTAGGACGTGGCGTAGGGCGCTAGGACGTGGCGTAGGGTGCTAGGACGTGGCGTAGGGTGCTAGGACGTGGCGTAGGGCGCTAGGACGTGGCGTAGGGCGCTAGGAGGGCGCTAGGACGTGGCGTAGGGCGCTAGGACGTGGCGTAGGGCGCTAGGACGTGGCGTAGGGCGCTAGGACGTGGCGTAGGGCGCTAGGACGTGTACACACGTCGTGCGGACTGAAACATGCACTGCGTGAAAAGAGGAGTTATCGGGACACCCGTAAACCTCAAGTTTAGCAGAATATACAGTTAATAGACGGTAATATACAGGTGTGATGGTACATATACAGTTAATATACGGTAATATACAGGTGTGATGGTACATATACAGTTAATAGACGGTAATATACAGGTGTGATGGTACATATACAGTTAATAGACGGTAATATACAGGTGTGATGGTACATATACAGTTAATAGACGGTAATATACAGGTGTGATGGTACATATACAGTTAATAAACGGTAATATACAGGTGTGATGGTACATATACAGTTAATAAACGGTAATATACAGGTGTGATGGTACATATACAGTTAATAAACGGTAATATACAGGTGTTGATGGTACATATACAGTTAATAGACGGTAATATACAGGTGTGATGGTACATATACAGTTAATAGACGGTAATATACAGGTGTGATGGGTACATATACAGTTAATAAACGGTAATATACAGGTGTGATGGTACATATACAGTTAATATACGGTAATATACAGGTGTGATGGTACATATACAGTTAATAGACGGTAATATACAGGTGTGATGTTACATATACAGTTAATAAACGGTAATATACAGGTGTGATGGTACATATACAGTTAATAGACGGTAATATACAGGTGTGATGGTACATATACAGTTAATAGACGGTAATATACAGGTGTGATGGTACATATACAGTTAATAGACGGTAATATACAGGTGTGATGTTACATATACAGTTAATAAACGGTAATATACAGGTGTGATGGTACATATACAGTTAATATACGGTAATATACAGGTGTGATGGTACAATATACAGTTAATATACGGTAATATACAGGTGTGATGGTACATATACAGTTAATATACGGTAATATACAGGTGTGATGGTACATATACAGTTAATAGACGGTAATATACAGGTGTGATGGTACATATACAGTTAATAGACGGTAATATACAGGTGTGATGGTACATATACAGTTAATAGACGGTAATATACAGGTGTGATGGTACATATACAGTTAATAGACGGTAATATACAGGTGTGATGGTACATATACAGTTAATAGACGGTAATATACAGGTGTGATGGTACATATACAGTTAATAGACGGTAATATACAGGTGTGATGGTACATATACAGTTAATAGACGGTAATATACAGGTGTGATGGTACATATACAGTTAATATACGGTAATATACAGGTGTGATGGTACATATACAGTTAATAAACGGTAATATACAGGTGTGATGGTACATATACAGTTAATATACGGTAATATACAGGTGTGATGGTACATATACAGTTAATAGACGGTAATATACAGGTGTGATGGTACATATACAGTTAATATACGGTAATATACAGGTGTGATGGTACATATACAGTTAATAGACGGTAATATACAGGTGTGATGGTACATATACAGTTAATAGACGGTAATATACAGGTGTGATGGTACATATACAGTTAATAGACGGTAATATACAGGTGTGATGGTACATATACAGTTAATAGACGGTAATATACAGGTGTGATGGTACATATACAGTTAATAGACGGTAATATACAGGTGTGATGGTACATATACAGTTAATAGACGGTAATATACAGGTGTGATGGTACATATACAGTTAATAGACGGTAATATACAGGTGTGATGGTACATATACAGTTAATAAACGGTAATATACAGGTGTGATGGTACATATACAGTTAATATACGGTAATATACAGGTGTGATGGTACATATACAGTTAATAAACGGTAATATACAGGTGTGATGGTACATATACAGTTAATAGACGGTAATATACAGGTGTGATGGTACATATACAGTTAATAGACGGTAATATACAGGTGTGATGGTACATATACAGTTAATAGACGGTAATATACAGGTGTGATGGTACATATACAGTTAATAAACGGTAATATACAGGTGTGATGGTACATATACAGTTAATAGACGGTAATATACAGGTGTGATGGTACATATACAGTTAATAAACGGTAATATACAGGTGTGATGGTACATATACAGTTAATAAACGGTAATATACAGGTGTGATGGTACATATACAGTTAATATACGGTAATATACAGGTGTGATGGTACATATACAGTTAATAAACGGTAATATACAGGTGTGATGGTACATATACAGTTAATATACGGTAATATACAGGTGTGATGGTACATATACAGTTAATAAACGGTAATATACAGGTGTGATGGTACATATACAGTTAATAAACGGTAATATACAGGTGTGATGGTACATATACAGTTAATAAACGGTAATATACAGGTGTGATGGTACATATACAGTTAATATACGGTAATATACAGGTGTGATGGTACATATACAGTTAATATACGGTAATATACAGGTGTGATGGTACATATACAGTTAATAAACGGTAATATACAGGTGTGATGGTACATATACAGTTAATATACGGTAATATACAGGTGTGATGGTACATATACAGTTAATATACGGTAATATACAGGTGTGATGGTACATATACAGTTAATATATGGTAATATACAGGTGTGATGGTACATATACAGTTAATATACGGTAATATACAGGTGTGATGGTACATATACAGTTAATAGACGGTAATATACAGGTGTGATGGTACATATACAGTTAATAGACGGTAATATACAGGTGTGATGGTACATATACAGTTAATATACGGTAATATACAGGTGTGATGGTACATATACAGTTAATATACAGTTAATATACAGGTGTGATGGTACATATACAGTTAATATACGGTAATATACAGGTGTGATGGTACATATACAGTTAATATACGGTAATATACAGGTGTGATGGTACATATACAGTTAATAGACGGTAATATACAGGTGTGATGGTACATATACAGTTAATAGACGGTAATATACAGGTGTGATGGTACATATACAGTTAATAGACGGTAATATACAGGTGTGATGGTACATATACAGTTAATAGACGGTAATATACAGGTGTGATGGTACATATACAGTTAATAGACGGTAATATACAGGTGTGATGGTACATATACAGTTAATAGACGGTAATATACAGGTGTGATGGTACATATACAGTTAATAGACGGTAATATACAGGTGTGATGGTACATATACAGTTAATAGACGGTAATATACAGGTGTGATGGTACATATACAGTTAATAGACGGTAATATACAGGTGTGATGGTACATATACAGTTAATATACGGTAATATACAGGTGTGATGGTACATATACAGTTAATAAACGGTAATATACAGGTGTGATGGTACATATACAGTTAATATACGGTAATATACAGGTGTGATGGTACATATACAGTTAATAGACGGTAATATACAGGTGTGATGGTACATATACAGTTAATATACGGTAATATACAGGTGTGATGGTACATATACAGTTAATAGACGGTAATATACAGGTGTGATGGTACATATACAGTTAATAGACGGTAATATACAGGTGTGATGGTACATATACAGTTAATAGACGGTAATATACAGGTGTGATGGTACATATACAGTTAATAGACGGTAATATACAGGTGTGATGGTACATATACAGTTAATAGACGGTAATATACAGGTGTGATGGTACATATACAGTTAATAGACGGTAATATACAGGTGTGATGGTACATATACAGTTAATAGACGGTAATATACAGGTGTGATGGTACATATACAGTTAATAAACGGTAATATACAGGTGTGATGGTACATATACAGTTAATATACGGTAATATACAGGTGTGATGGTACATATACAGTTAATAAACGGTAATATACAGGTGTGATGGTACATATACAGTTAATAGACGGTAATATACAGGTGTGATGGTACATATACAGTTAATAGACGGTAATATACAGGTGTGATGGTACATATACAGTTAATAGACGGTAATATACAGGTGTGATGGTACATATACAGTTAATAAACGGTAATATACAGGTGTGATGGTACATATACAGTTAATAGACGGTAATATACAGGTGTGATGGTACATATACAGTTAATAAACGGTAATATACAGGTGTGATGGTACATATACAGTTAATAAACGGTAATATACAGGTGTGATGGTACATATACAGTTAATATACGGTAATATACAGGTGTGATGGTACATATACAGTTAATAAACGGTAATATACAGGTGTGATGGTACATATACAGTTAATATACGGTAATATACAGGTGTGATGGTACATATACAGTTAATAAACGGTAATATACAGGTGTGATGGTACATATACAGTTAATAAACGGTAATATACAGGTGTGATGGTACATATACAGTTAATAAACGGTAATATACAGGTGTGATGGTACATATACAGTTAATATACGGTAATATACAGGTGTGATGGTACATATACAGTTAATATACGGTAATATACAGGTGTGATGGTACATATACAGTTAATAAACGGTAATATACAGGTGTGATGGTACATATACAGTTAATATACGGTAATATACAGGTGTGATGGTACATATACAGTTAATATACGGTAATATACAGGTGTGATGGTACATATACAGTTAATATATGGTAATATACAGGTGTGATGGTACATATACAGTTAATATACGGTAATATACAGGTGTGATGGTACATATACAGTTAATAGACGGTAATATACAGGTGTGATGGTACATATACAGTTAATAGACGGTAATATACAGGTGTGATGGTACATATACAGTTAATATACGGTAATATACAGGTGTGATGGTACATATACAGTTAATATACAGTTAATATACAGGTGTGATGGTACATATACAGTTAATATACGGTAATATACAGGTGTGATGGTACATATACAGTTAATATACGGTAATATACAGGTGTGATGGTACATATACAGTTAATAGACGGTAATATACAGGTGTGATGGTACATATACAGTTAATAGACGGTAATATACAGGTGTGATGGTACATATACAGTTAATAGACGGTAATATACAGGTGTGATGGTACATATACAGTTAATAGACGGTAATATACAGGTGTGATGGTACATATACAGTTAATAGACGGTAATATACAGGTGTGATGGTACATATACAGTTAATAGACGGTAATATACAGGTGTGATGGTACAATTCGGGAGTTTACGGGAGTTTGTTGTAAAGTTTAACGGGAGTTTCCTGTAACATACACATCCGTATTCCATGCTTTCTGCGCAGAGCCAGTTAAGCATCATGTTGTACTTTTTAGAGACCACTTTTAGAATGTCTGATGTCACTGACCTGATGTCACTGACCTGATGTTACTGACCTGATGTTACTGACCTGATGTTACTGACCTGATGTTACTGACCTGATGTTACTGACCTGATGTTACTGACCTGATCTCACTGACCTGATCTCACTGACCTGATGTTACTGACCTGATGTTACTGACCTGATGTTACTGACCTGATCTCACTGACCTGATGTCACTGACCTGATGTTACTGACCTGATGTCACTGACCTGATGTTACTGACCTGATGTTACTGACCTGATGTTACTGACCTGATGTTACTGACCTGATGTTACTGACCTGATGTTACTGACCTGATGTTACTGACCTGATGTTACTGACCTGATGTTACTGACCTGATGTTACTGACCTGATGTCACTGACCTGATGTTACTGACCTGATGTTACTGACCTGATGTTACTGACCTGATGTTACTGACCTGATGTTACTGACCTGATGTTACTGACCTGATGTTACTGACCTGATGTTACTGACCTGATGTTACTGACCTGATGTCACTGACCTGATGTCACTGACCTGATGTTACTGACCTGATGTTACTGACCTGATGTTACTGACCTGATGTCACTGACCTGATGTTACTGACCTGATGTTACTGACCTGATGTTACTGACCTGATCTTAGTTCTTACTGACCTGATGTTACTGACCTGATGTTACTGACCTGATCTTAGTTCTTACTGACCTGATGTTACTGACCTGATGTTACTGACCTGATCTTAGTTCTTACTGACCTGATGTTACTGACCTGATCTTAGTTCTTACTGACCTGATGTTACTGACCTGATGTCACTGACCTGATGTTACTGACCTGATGTCACTGACCTGATGTTACTGACCTGATGTCACTGACCTGATGTTACTGACCTGATGTTACTGACCTGATGTCACTGACCTGATGTCACTGACCTGATGTTACTGACCTGATGTTACTGACCTGATGTCACTGACCTGATCTCACTGACCTGATGTTACTGACCTGATGTCACTGACCTGATGTCACTGACCTGATGTTACTGACCTGATGTTACTGACCTGATGTCACTGACCTGATGTTACTGACCTGATCTCACTGACCTGATGTTACTGACCTGATGTCACTGACCTGATGTTACTGACCTGATGTTACTGACCTGATGTTACTGACCTGATGTCACTGACCTGATGTCACTGACCTGATGTCACTGACCTGATGTTACTGACCTGATGTTACTGACCTGATGTTACTGACCTGATGTCACTGACCTGATGTTACTGACCTGATGTCACTGACCTGATCTCACTGACCTGATGTTACTGACCTGATCTCACTGACCTGATGTTACTGACCTGATCTCACTGACCTGATGTCACTGACCTGATGTCACTGACCTGATGTTACTGACCTGATGTTACTGACCTGATGTTACTGACCTGATGTTACTGACCTGATGTCACTGACCTGATGTTACTGACCTGATGTTACTGACCTGATGTTACTGACCTGATGTCACTGACCTGATGTTACTGACCTGATGTTACTGACCTGATCTCACTGACCTGATGTTACTGACCTGATGTCACTGACCTGATGTTACTGACCTGATCTCACTGACCTGATGTTACTGACCTGATGTCACTGACCTGATGTTACTGACCTGATGTTACTGACCTGATGTTACTGACCTGATGTCACTGACCTGATCTCACTGACCTGATGTTACTGACCTGATGTTACTGACCTGATGTCACTGACCTGATGTTACTGACCTGATGTCACTGACCTGATGTTACTGACCTGATGTCACTGACCTGATGTTACTGACCTGATGTTACTGACCTGATGTTACTGACCTGATGTCACTGACCTGATGTTACTGACCTGATGTTACTGACCTGATGTTACTGACCTGATGTTACTGACCTGATGTTACTGACCTGATGTTACTGACCTGATGTTACTGACCTGATGTTACTGACCTGATGTCACTGACCTGATGTTACTGACCTGATGTCACTGACCTGATCTCACTGACCTGATGTCACTGACCTGATGTTACTGACCTGATGTCACTGACCTGATGTTACTGACCTGATGTCACTGACCTGATGTTACTGACCTGATGTTACTGACCTGATGTTACTGACCTGATGTTACTGACCTGATGTTACTGACCTGATGTTACTGACCTGATGTTACTGACCTGATGTTACTGACCTGATGTTACTGACCTGATCTCACTGACCTGATGTTACTGACCTGATGTCACTGACCTGATGTCACTGACCTGATGTTACTGACCTGATGTCACTGACCTGATGTCACTGACCTGATGTTACTGACCTGATGTCACTGACCTGATGTTACTGACCTGATGTTACTGACCTGA
>NW_027638184.1:37500-45970 GCF_951216825.1 Electrona antarctica
GGCCTCTGGGCCAGATCTACTATAAAGGCCTCTGGGCCAGATCTACTATAAAGGCCTCTGGGCCAGATCTACTATAAAGGCCTTTGGGCCAGATCTACTATAAAGGCCTCTGGGCCAGATCTACTATAAAGGCCTCTGGGCCAGATCTACTATAAAGGCCTCTGGGCCAGATCTACTATAAAGGCCTCTGGGCCAGATCTACTATAAAGGCCTCAGGGCCAGATCTACTATAAAGGCCTCTGGGCCAGATCTACTATAAAGGCCTCTGGGCCAGATCTACTATAAAGGCCTCAGGGCCAGATCTACTATAAAGGCCTCTGGGCCAGATCTACTATAAAGGCCTCTGGGCCAGATCTACTATAAAGGCCTCTGGGCCAGATCTACTATAAAGGCCTCTGGGCCAGATCTACTATAAAGGCCTCTGGGCCAGATCTACTATAAAGGCCTCAGGGCCAGATCTACTATAAAGGCCTCTGGGCCAGATCTACTATAAAGGCCTCTGGGCCAGATCTACTATAAAGGCCTCTGGGCCAGATCTACTATAAAGGCCTCTGGGCCAGATCTACTATAAAGGCCTCAGGGCCAGATCTACTATAAAGGCCTCTGGGCCAGATCTACTATAAAGGCCTCTGGGCCAGATCTACTATAAAGGCCTCTGGGCCAGATCTACTATAAAGGCCTCTGGGCCAGATCTACTATAAAGGCCTCAGGGCCAGATCTACTATAAAGGCCTCTGGGCCAGATCTACTATAAAGGCCTCAGGGCCAGATCTACTATAAAGGCCTCAGGGCCAGATCTACTATAAAGGCCTCTGGGCCAGATCTACTATAAAGGCCTCAGGGCCAGATCTACTATAAAGGCCTCTGGGCCAGATCTACTATAAAGGCCTCAGGGCCAGATCTACTATAAAGGCCTCTGGGCCAGATCTACTATAAAGGCCTCAGGGCCAGATCTACTATAAAGGCCTCAGGGCCAGATCTACTATAAAGGCCTCTGGGCCAGATCTACTATAAAGGCCTCAGGGCCAGATCTACTATAAAGGCCTCTGGGCCAGATCTACTATAAAGGCCTCTGGGCCAGATCTACTATAAAGGCCTCTGGGCCAGATCTACTATAAAGGCCTCTGGGCCAGATCTACTATAAAGGCCTCTGGGCCAGATCTACTATAAAGGCCTCTGGGCCAGATCTACTATAAAGGCCTCTGGGCCAGATCTACTATAAAGGCCTCTGGGCCAGATCTACTATAAAGGCCTCTGGGCCAGATCTACTATAAAGGCCTCTGGGCCAGATCTACTATAAAGGCCTCTGGGCCAGATCTACTATAAAGGCCTCTGGGCCAGATCTACTATAAAGGCCTCTGGGCCAGATCTACTATAAAGGCCTTTGGGCCAGATCTACTATAAAGGCCTCTGGGCCAGATCTACTATAAAGGCCTCTGGGCCAGATCTACTATAAAGGCCTCTGGGCCAGATCTACTATAAAGGCCTCAGGGCCAGATCTACTATAAAGGCCTCTGGGCCAGATCTACTATAAAGGCCTCTGGGCCAGATCTACTATAAAGGCCTCTGGGCCAGATCTACTATAAAGGCCTCTGGGCCAGATCTACTATAAAGGCCTCAGGGCCAGATCTACTATAAAGGCCTCTGGGCCAGATCTACTATAAAGGCCTCTGGGCCAGATCTACTATAAAGGCCTCTGGGCCAGATCTACTATAAAGGCCTCTGGGCCAGATCTACTATAAAGGCCTCTGGGCCAGATCTACTATAAAGGCCTCTGGGCCAGATCTACTATAAAGGCCTCAGGGCCAGATCTACTATAAAGGCCTCTGGGCCAGATCTACTATAAAGGCCTCAGGGCCAGATCTACTATAAAGGCCTCTGGGCCAGATCTACTATAAAGGCCTCAGGGCCAGATCTACTATAAAGGCCTCTGGGCCAGATCTACTATAAAGGCCTCAGGGCCAGATCTACTATAAAGGCCTCTGGGCCAGATCTACTATAAAGGCCTCTGGGCCAGATCTACTATAAAGGCCTCTGGGCCAGATCTACTATAAAGGCCTCTGGGCCAGATCTACTATAAAGGCCTCTGGGCCAGATCTACTATAAAGGCCTCTGGGCCAGATCTACTATAAAGGCCTCTGGGCCAGATCTACTATAAAGGCCTCTGGGCCAGATCTACTATAAAGGCCTCTGGGCCAGATCTACTATAAAGGCCTCTGGGCCAGATCTACTATAAAGGCCTCTGGGCCAGATCTACTATAAAGGCCTCAGGGCCAGATCTACTATAAAGGCCTCTGGGCCAGATCTACTATAAAGGCCTCAGGGCCAGATCTACTATAAAGGCCTCTGGGCCAGATCTACTATAAAGGCCTCTGGGCCAGATCTACTATAAAGGCCTCTGGGCCAGATCTACTATAAAGGCCTCTGGGCCAGATCTACTATAAAGGCCTCTGGGCCAGATCTACTATAAAGGCCTCTGGGCCAGATCTACTATAAAGGCCTCTGGGCCAGATCTACTATAAAGGCCTCTGGGCCAGATCTACTATAAAGGCCTCAGGGCCAGATCTACTATAAAGGCCTCTGGGCCAGATCTACTATAAAGGCCTCAGGGCCAGATCTACTATAAAGGCCTCTGGGCCAGATCTACTATAAAGGCCTCTGGGCCAGATCTACTATAAAGGCCTTTGGGCCAGATCTACTATAAAGGCCTCAGGGCCAGATCTACTATAAAGGCCTCTGGGCCAGATCTACTATAAAGGCCTCAGGGCCAGATCTACTATAAAGGCCTCTGGGCCAGATCTACTATAAAGGCCTCAGGGCCAGATCTACTATAAAGGCCTCAGGGCCAGATCTACTATAAAGGCCTCTGGGCCAGATCTACTATAAAGGCCTCAGGGCCAGATCTACTATAAAGGCCTCAGGGCCAGATCTACTATAAAGGCCTCTGGGCCAGATCTACTATAAAGGCCTCTGGGCCAGATCTACTATAAAGGCCTCTGGGCCAGATCTACTATAAAGGCCTCAGGGCCAGATCTACTATAAAGGCCTCTGGGCCAGATCTACTATAAAGGCCTCTGGGCCAGATCTACTATAAAGGCCTCTGGGCCAGATCTACTATAAAGGCCTCAGGGCCAGATCTACTATAAAGGCCTCTGGGCCAGATCTACTATAAAGGCCTCTGGGCCAGATCTACTATAAAGGCCTCTGGGCCAGATCTACTATAAAGGCCTCTGGGCCAGATCTACTATAAAGGCCTCTGGGCCAGATCTACTATAAAGGCCTCTGGGCCAGATCTACTATAAAGGCCTCTGGGCCAGACCACATGGGGAGGCGGGTCACATGGGGAGGCGGGTCACATGGGGAGGCGGGTCACATGGGGAGGCGGGTCACATGGTGAGGCGGGTCACATGGTGAGGTCACATGGGGAGGCGGGTCACATGGGGAGGCGGGTCACATGGTGAGGCGGGTCACATGGGGAGGTCACATGGTGAGGCGGGTCACATGGTGAGGCGGGTCACATGGTGAGGCGGGTCACATGGGGAGGTCACATGGTGAGGCGGGTCACATGGGGAGGCGGGTCACATGGTGAGGCGGGTCACATGGGGAGGTCACATGGTGAGGCGGGTCACATGGGGAGGCGGGTCACATGGTGAGGCGGGTCACATGGGGAGGCGGGTCACATGGTGAGGCGGGTCACATGGGGAGGCGGGTCACATGGGGAGGTGGGTCACATGGGGAGGCGGGTCACATGGGGAGGCGGGTCACATGGTGAGGCGGGTCACATGGGGAGGCGGGTCACATGGTGAGGCGGGTCACATGGGGAGGCGGGTCACATGGGGAGGTGGGTCACATGGGGAGGCGGGTCACATGGGGAGGCGGGTCTACCCTAGAACGTTGCTGGGATTCATAATCACGCGTCATGGACACTGGGCTCACTTACTTCCTGGACTACAATTCCCATAATACTTTGGTGCACTGCTCCTCCTTGTGGATAGGGGGGAGCATAGATATATATAAACACTAGTTGGCTCAAGGCGGAGTTTCTGACGTCGTTCACCCGGCAGCCATCTTACATCGGGGATACAGTACAGTATGTTCAATGGCAGCTCAAACAGAAACAGTCATAACTCGCTCAAATCTTGACGGATTTACAAACGGGTTGGTTTATTACAAACGTTGTCAACGTGGCGATGATTCAGGACGCTTATCTGCTTAATTTATGTTTTTTATATGAACGTCGTATAAAATCATATACGTATGCGAACATCTCTGACCTTTATAACAAACCAAACCGTTTGAAAATCGGTTGAAAATTGAGCAAGTTATGGTCATTTAAGAGTACATGCCCCATAGACACAATGTTATGTGTCCCGAGGTAAGATGGCCGCCACGTAACGACGTCGCTCTCCATTGGCCAACAGCGCGGGTGAGCTATCTAGAGTTTATATATATCTATGGGGGGGAGGGGCTGTCTTACTGAGACAACATGTAGTCCAGGAAGTAAGTGAGCCCAGTGTCCATGACATCAGAGACACTGGGCTCTAAAATATCTAAAACCACATATTTACACACATAGAGGAAAGTGTTCTAAAGCTTCTAAACGTCAGGGTGAAGTGTCCCTTTAAGAGTGTCTGCTAAATGCCTACACGACATTGTAATTGTAAAGTATGCGTGTGTGTCTGTGTCCGTGGACGTGCGTGCACGTGGATGCGTGTGGATGCGTGTGTGTGTGTGTGTGTGTGTGTGTGTGTGTGTGTGTGTGTGTGTGTGTGTGTGTGTGTGTGTGTGTGTGTGTGTGTGTGTGTGTGTGTGTGTGTGTGTGTGTGTGTGTGTGTGTGTGTGTGTGTGTGTGTGTGTGTGTGTGTGTGTGTGTGTGTGTGTGTGTGTGTGTGCGCGCGCGTGCACGTGGATGCGTGTGCGTCAGGTGGAGGAGGGGTGGTTCGAGGGCGTGCTGCGAGGGAAGACGGGCATGTTTCCCTCCAACTTCACCAAGGAGATCGTCCAATCGGAGGCCCCGGACACGCCCCCTTCTCTAGACACGCCCCCGTCGCTGGACACGCCCACCTCACAGGATGATGTCCAGAGCAGCCGCACCAGTGAGTCCCCCCCGTCAGCCAATCAGGTCGCAGCCTGATATACAGGGAACATGGGGGCTGTAGTTAATTGTAGAACTACAGGAAACATGGGGCCTGTAGTTCTTTCTAGAACTACAGGAAACATGGGGCCTGTAGTTCTTTCTAGAACTACAGGAAACATGGGGCCTGTAGTTCATTTTAGAACGGCATGTAGTTCATTTTAGAACTACAGGAAACATGGGGCCTGTAGTTCATTTTAGAACGGCATGTCGTTCATTTTAGAACGGTAGCACGGCACTCGGTGCCGCGCCACGAGCGTGTAGGTCTGCTATTTTTGAAAAATCGTGAAAATGTGGCGCAAATCTTTGAATATATATTCTTTCCGAGCGAACAGGGGGGTCCCTGGAACAACATATTTCCAGATGGGGGTCCCTGGAACAACATATTTTCAGACGGGGGGTCGGCGGCCAATTACAGATAATTTTTGGGGTCCTTGACATGAAATAGTTAGAGAACCACCGATATAGAAACATGAGTTTTTTTCAGAAAACTGTCAGGATTTAAGAACATTCTGTAGAATCTAAATGGATTAAGAACATTCTGTAGAATCTAAATGGATTAAGAACATTCTGTAGAATCTAAATGGATTAAGAACATTCTGTAGAATCTAAATGGATTAAGAACATTCTGTAGAATCTAAATGGATTAAGAACATTCTGTAGAATCTAAATGGATTAAGAACATTCTGTAGAATCTAAATGGATTAAGAACATTCTGTAGAATCTAAATGGATTAAGAACATTCTGTAGAATCTAAATGGATTAAGAACATTCTGTAGAATCTAAATGGATTAAGAACATTCTGTAGAATCTAAATGGATTAAGAACATTCTGTAGAATCTAAATGATTTAAGAACATTCTGTAGAATCTAAATGGATTAAGAACATTCTGTAGAATCTAAATGGATTAAGAACATTCTGTAGAATCTAAATGGATTAAGAACATTCTGTAGAATCTAAATGGATTAAGAACATTCTGTAGAATCTAAATGGATTAAGAACATTCTGTAGAATCTAAATGGATTAAGAACATTCTGTAGAATCTAAATGGATTAAGAACATTCTGTAGAATCTAAATGGATTAAGAACATTCTGTAGAATCTAAATGGATTAAGAACATTCTGTAGAATCTAAATGGATTAAGAACATTCTGTAGAATCTAAATGGATTAAGAACATTCTGTAGAATCTAAATGGATTAAGAACATTCTGTAGAATCTAAATGGATTAAGAACATTCTGTAGAATCTAAATGGATTAAAGAACAAATGTTTGAGGTAATCTTTTACTTTCTGATTTCCACTACTCTTATTTCTACTCCACTACGTCTCAGATCCAAATGGTTCCCCAATAGGCGGCCCACGGGCCATTTAGCAGGGTTCCCCAATAGGCGGCCCGCGGGCCATTTAGAGCAGGGTTCCCCAATAGGCGGCCCGCGGGCCATTTAGAGCAGGGTTCCCCAATAGGCGGCCCACGGGCCATTTAGAGCAGGGTTCCCCAATAGGCGGCCCGCGGGCCATTTAGAGCAGGGTTCCCCAATAGGCGGCCCGCGGGCCATTTAGAGCAGGGTTCCCCAATAGGCGGCCCGCGGGCCATTTAGAGCAGGGTTCCCCAATAGGCGGCCCACGGGCCATTTGCGGCCCGCGGAGCGCCCCCTTGTGGCCCACGGAAGAAAAAGAAAAAGAAAAAAGTTTTTTGTTTTGTTTTGGGGGGGTGTCCCAGATATAAATGGCATTAAATGGGGGTCAGTAGCCTATGCATGTCAAACTGGGCACCCCCTCAAGGACCACTGGTGGTCCCCGGACCACTGGTTGAGAACAAATTTTAACTAATTAATGAAAAAATAAAAAACCCAATTTTTCGCGCGTGCGTACTCGGCCCCCAGCCTGGTTCCCTAGTCAAAATATGGCCCTTGAGGAAAATTAATTGGGGAACCCTGGTATATAGAGAGTATGCGCGTGACATCATCATCAAACCCGGAAGTTATGCAGGAACGCCCACTGAGTGTCAAAAAACTACTTCCTGGCCTCGACAGCCCAGACATCCACACAGAAAAGTCCTATCTGATTGCATTAAACAATGTTAAACAATGTTAAACTCACTTTGCCTGTTGCTTTGCCACTCGATGTGCCATTCACTTTAACACCCTCCGCGCCATTGCCGATGATTAAAGTCAATTGAAGCCTAATTTTGATACTGGCGCTTAACGCCATTGCCGACGGCCTTCGGCAATTGAGCTTTTATAGCGCGTTCGATTGCTCGAGCCAAAATGCTACTCACGTTAGCCGGTTAGCTAGCTGTGTTGTTAGCACAGCACTGGATCGCCCATCTTAGATCGTCGTCGCCATAAGCATCCATTCTATCCATTTCTTTCAATCGCCTGTAACTCCTATTCCTTGTCCCAGATGGCATTTTTGGTCAAAACAGCGTTTCTTTGACGGCACAGAGCTGACAATCTAGAGCTCTCCGGAGCTCCGGCCTAACGTAGGACTACCGGTTGTGGACCGGAAATGGCGGCTTTTCAAAATAAGAGCTCAAATTGAAAAAATGCTGGCGTGAATTAGATCCTAATTTTTCAATAAATGATAGCGGTCTAAGTGTTAAGCATGCACATACCCTCTATTGTACTTTTAATCCACTACATTTATTTGAAAATGTCAGTTACTAGTAGGTTTTGATTAACCCATTTTGACCTGAGATCAGATTCTAAAAATGTCTTCTACATCCTGACAGTTTTCTGAAAAAGCTATGTTTCTATGTCAGTCGTTCTTCGATGTTTCAAAAATAGCAGATCTACAAGCTCATAGCGCGCCACTCGGTGGCGCGCTATGAGCTTGTAGATCTGCTATTTTTCAATAGCTAAAGCATAACATAATGCTAACACCAAAAGGGGTTAATATCACAAAACGCACAAATGATCCACTTCAGCCGGGAGGAAACCTCATAACTCCATATGTCTCTGCTGGCGGGAGGAAACCTCATAACTCCATATGTCTCTGCTGGCGGGAAGAAACCTCATAACTCCAAAATGTTGGATTTTTCAGGAAATTAGAAATATAAATTTTTCAGGAAATAAAGAAAACCTTATATTACTTATATTATTATTACTTATTACCTTATACACCTTAATTACTTCCATGAGAGGGGGAGAGGTGGTGGAGTTAGCTGCTTTATAGCAGACAGTTTGAGAGGGGGAGAGGTGGTGGAGTTAGCTGCTTTATAGCAGACAGTTTGAGAGGGGGAGAGGTGGTGGAGTTAGCTGCTTTATAGCAGACAGTTTGAGAGGGAGATAGGTGGTGGAGTTAGCTGCTTTAGCAGACAGTTTGAGGGTCCAATGGA
>NW_027638183.1:0-53142 GCF_951216825.1 Electrona antarctica
TACAGACTCTGCTAAGCAAAAGTGAACAGGGCCAAACTGGGCTTATTTCGCTGTGAAAGTGACATTTAGGCACGGAGTTGGAAAACCTTGTCTGAACCCCTCCATCCTTCCTGTAGCTGCTCAGACTCTGCTTCTCTGCCCCCAGCCAAGCTTATAGGCCTGCAGAGTGTCTAGTTTTGAAGATACAGACTCTGCTAAGCAAAAGTGAACAGGGCCAAACTGGGCTTATTTCGCTGTGAAAGTGACATTTAGGCACGGAGTTGGAAAACCTTGTCTGAACCCCTCCATCCTTCCTGTAGCTGCTCAGACTCTGCTTCTCTGCCCCCAGCCAAGCTTATAGGCCTGCAGAGTGTCTAGTTTTGAAGATACAGACTCTGCTAAGCAAAAGTGAACAGGGCCAAACTGGGCTTATTTCGCTGTGAAAGTGACATTTAGGCACGGAGTTGGAAAACCTTGTCTGAACCCCTCCATCCTTCCTGTAGCTGCTCAGACTCTGCTTCTCTGCCCCCAGCCAAGCTTATAGGCCTGCAGAGTGTCTAGTTTTGAAGATACAGACTCTGCTAAGCAAAAGTGAACAGGGCCAAACTGGGCTTATTTCGCTGTGAAAGTGACATTTAGGCACGGAGTTGGAAAACCTTGTCTGAACCCCTCCATCCTTCCTGTAGCTGCTCAGACTCTGCTTCTCTGCCCCCAGCCAAGCTTATAGGCCTGCAGAGTGTCTAGTTTTGAAGATACAGACTCTGCTAAGCAAAAGTGAACAGGGCCAAACTGGGCTTATTTCGCTGTGAAAGTGACATTTAGGCACGGAGTTGGAAAACCTTGTCTGAACCCCTCCATCCTTCCTGTAGCTGCTCAGACTCTGCTTCTCTGCCCCCAGCCAAGCTTATAGGCCTGCAGAGTGTCTAGTTTTGAAGATACAGACTCTGCTAAGCAAAAGTGAACAGGGCCAAACTGGGCTTATTTCGCTGTGAAAGTGACATTTAGGCACGGAGTTGGAAAACCTTGTCTGAACCCCTCCATCCTTCCTGTAGCTGCTCAGACTCTGCTTCTCTGCCCCCAGCCAAGCTTATAGGCCTGCAGAGTGTCTAGTTTTGAAGATACAGACTCTGCTAAGCAAAAGTGAACAGGGCCAAACTGGGCTTATTTCGCTGTGAAAGTGACATTTAGGCACGGAGTTGGAAAACCTTGTCTGAACCCCTCCATCCTTCCTGTAGCTGCTCAGACTCTGCTTCTCTGCCCCCAGCCAAGCTTATAGGCCTGCAGAGTGTCTAGTTTTGAAGATACAGACTCTGCTAAGCAAAAGTGAACAGGGCCAAACTGGGCTTATTTCGCTGTGAAAGTGACATTTAGGCACGGAGTTGGAAAACCTTGTCTGAACCCCTCCATCCTTCCTGTAGCTGCTCAGACTCTGCTTCTCTGCCCCCAGCCAAGCTTATAGGCCTGCAGAGTGTCTAGTTTTGAAGATACAGACTCTGCTAAGCAAAAGTGAACAGGGCCAAACTGGGCTTATTTCGCTGTGAAAGTGACATTTAGGCACGGAGTTGGAAAACCTTGTCTGAACCCCTCCATCCTTCCTGTAGCTGCTCAGACTCTGCTTCTCTGCCCCCAGCCAAGCTTATAGGCCTGCAGAGTGTCTAGTTTTGAAGATACAGACTCTGCTAAGCAAAAGTGAACAGGGCCAAACTGGGCTTATTTCGCTGTGAAAGTGACATTTAGGCACGGAGTTGGAAAACCTTGTCTGAACCCCTCCATCCTTCCTGTAGCTGCTCAGACTCTGCTTCTCTGCCCCCAGCCAAGCTTATAGGCCTGCAGAGTGTCTAGTTTTGAAGATACAGACTCTGCTAAGCAAAAGTGAACAGGGCCAAACTGGGCTTATTTCGCTGTGAAAGTGACATCGAAATTTCACAGCGAAATAAGCCCAGTTTGGCCCTGTTCACTTTTGCTTAGCAGAGTCTGTATCTTCAAAACTAGACACTCTGCAGGCCTATAAGCTTGGCTGGGGGCAGAGAAGCAGAGTCTGAGCAGCTACAGGAAGGATGGAGGGGTTCAGACAAGGTTTTCCAACTCCGTGCCTAAATGTCACTTTCACAGCGAAATAAGCCCAGTTTGGCCCTGTTCACTTTTGCTTAGCAGAGTCTGTATCTTCAAAACTAGACACTCTGCAGGCCTATAAGCTTGGCTGGGGGCAGAGAAGCAGAGTCTGAGCAGCTACAGGAAGGATGGAGGGGTTCAGACAAGGTTTTCCAACTCCGTGCCTAAATGTCACTTTCACAGCGAAATAAGCCCAGTTTGGCCCTGTTCACTTTTGCTTAGCAGAGTCTGTATCTTCAAAACTAGACACTCTGCAGGCCTATAAGCTTGGCTGGGGGCAGAGAAGCAGAGTCTGAGCAGCTACAGGAAGGATGGAGGGGTTCAGACAAGGTTTTCCAACTCCGTGCCTAAATGTCACTTTCACAGCGAAATAAGCCCAGTTTGGCCCTGTTCACTTTTGCTTAGCAGAGTCTGTATCTTCAAAACTAGACACTCTGCAGGCCTATAAGCTTGGCTGGGGGCAGAGAAGCAGAGTCTGAGCAGCTACAGGAAGGATGGAGGGGTTCAGACAAGGTTTTCCAACTCCGTGCCTAAATGTCACTTTCACAGCGAAATAAGCCCAGTTTGGCCCTGTTCACTTTTGCTTAGCAGAGTCTGTATCTTCAAAACTAGACACTCTGCAGGCCTATAAGCTTGGCTGGGGGCAGAGAAGCAGAGTCTGAGCAGCTACAGGAAGGATGGAGGGGTTCAGACAAGGTTTTCCAACTCCGTGCCTAAATGTCACTTTCACAGCGAAATAAGCCCAGTTTGGCCCTGTTCACTTTTGCTTAGCAGAGTCTGTATCTTCAAAACTAGACACTCTGCAGGCCTATAAGCTTGGCTGGGGGCAGAGAAGCAGAGTCTGAGCAGCTACAGGAAGGATGGAGGGGTTCAGACAAGGTTTTCCAACTCCGTGCCTAAATGTCACTTTCACAGCGAAATAAGCCCAGTTTGGCCCTGTTCACTTTTGCTTAGCAGAGTCTGTATCTTCAAAACTAGACACTCTGCAGGCCTATAAGCTTGGCTGGGGGCAGAGAAGCAGAGTCTGAGCAGCTACAGGAAGGATGGAGGGGTTCAGACAAGGTTTTCCAACTCCGTGCCTAAATGTCACTTTCACAGCGAAATAAGCCCAGTTTGGCCCTGTTCACTTTTGCTTAGCAGAGTCTGTATCTTCAAAACTAGACACTCTGCAGGCCTATAAGCTTGGCTGGGGGCAGAGAAGCAGAGTCTGAGCAGCTACAGGAAGGATGGAGGGGTTCAGACAAGGTTTTCCAACTCCGTGCCTAAATGTCACTTTCACAGCGAAATAAGCCCAGTTTGGCCCTGTTCACTTTTGCTTAGCAGAGTCTGTATCTTCAAAACTAGACACTCTGCAGGCCTATAAGCTTGGCTGGGGGCAGAGAAGCAGAGTCTGAGCAGCTACAGGAAGGATGGAGGGGTTCAGACAAGGTTTTCCAACTCCGTGCCTAAATGTCACTTTCACAGCGAAATAAGCCCAGTTTGGCCCTGTTCACTTTTGCTTAGCAGAGTCTGTATCTTCAAAACTAGACACTCTGCAGGCCTATAAGCTTGGCTGGGGGCAGAGAAGCAGAGTCTGAGCAGCTACAGGAAGGATGGAGGGGTTCAGACAAGGTTTTCCAACTCCGTGCCTAAATGTCACTTTCACAGCGAAATAAGCCCAGTTTGGCCCTGTTCACTTTTGCTTAGCAGAGTCTGTATCTTCAAAACTAGACACTCTGCAGGCCTATAAGCTTGGCTGGGGGCAGAGAAGCAGAGTCTGAGCAGCTACAGGAAGGATGGAGGGGTTCAGACAAGGTTTTCCAACTCCGTGCCTAAATGTCACTTTCACAGCGAAATAAGCCCAGTTTGGCCCTGTTCACTTTTGCTTAGCAGAGTCTGTATCTTCAAAACTAGACACTCTGCAGGCCTATAAGCTTGGCTGGGGGCAGAGAAGCAGAGTCTGAGCAGCTACAGGAAGGATGGAGGGGTTCAGACAAGGTTTCCAATATCAGCATCAGCCCAATATCAGCATCAGCCCAATATCAGCATCAGCCCAATATCAGCATGGTAAATGGTAAATGGTGCATTTATATAGCGCCTTTATCCAAGGCGCTTTACATAGATTGTGCATTACATTCACCCATTCACACACACATTCATACACCGATTGCAGCAGAAGCCATGCAAGGTACCAACCAGCACATCGGGAGCAATTTGGGGTTCAGTGTCTTGCCCAAGGACACTTCGACATGTAGACAGGAGGAGCCGGGATTCGAACCGCCGACCCATGGATCATTGGACGACCTGCTCTACCTCCTGAGCCACAGCCGCCCTATCAGCATCAGCCCAATATCAGCATCAGCCCAATATCAGCATCAGCCCAATATCAGCATCAGCCCAATATCAGCATCATCAGCCCAATATCAGCATCAGCCCAATATCAGCATCAGCCCAATATCAGCATCAGCCCAATATCAGCATCAGCCCAATATCAGCATCAGCCCAATATCAGCATCAGCCCAATATCAGCATCAGCCCAATATCAGCATCAGCCCAATATCAGCATCAGCCCAATATCAGCATCAGCCCAATATCAGCATCAGCCCAATATCAGCATCAGCCCAATATCAGCATCAGCCCAATATCAGCATCAGCCCAATATCAGCATCAGCCCAATATCAGCATCAGCCCAATATCAGCATCAGCCCAATATCAGCATCAGCCCAATATCAGCATCAGCCCAATATCAGCATCAGCCCAATATCAGCATCAGCCCAATATCAGCATCAGCCCAATATCAGCATCAGCCCAATATCAGCATCAGCCCAATATCAGCATCAGCCCAATATCAGCATCATCAGCCCAATATCAGCATCAGCCCAATATCAGCATCAGCCCAATATCAGCATCAGCCCAATATCAGCATCAGCCCAATATCAGCATCAGCCCAATATCAGCATCAGCCCAATATCAGCATCAGCCCAATATCAGCATCAGCCCAATATCAGCATCAGCCCAATATCAGCATCAGCCCAATATCAGCATCAGCCCAATATCAGCATCAGCCCAATATCAGCATCAGCCCAATATCAGCATCAGCCCAATATCAGCATCAGCCCAATATCAGCATCAGCCCAATATCAGCATCAGCCCAATATCAGCATCAGCCCAATATCAGCATCAGCCCAATATCAGCATCAGCCCAATATCAGCATCAGCCCAATATCAGCATCAGCCCAATATCAGCATCAGCCCAATATCAGCATCAGCCCAATATCAGCATCAGCCCAATATCAGCATCAGCCCAATATCAGCATCAGCCCAATATCAGCATCAGCCCAATATCAGCATCAGCCCAATATCAGCATCAGCCCAATATCAGCATCAGCCCAATATCAGCATCAGCCCAATATCAGCATCAGCCCAATATCAGCATCAGCCCAATATCAGCATCAGCCCAATATCAGCATCAGCCCAATATCAGCATCAGCCCAATATCAGCATCAGCCCTAGACACTCTGCAGGCCTATAAGCTTGGCTGGGGGCAGAGAAGCAGCCCAATATGATATAATATCAGCTGATGCTGATATTGGGCTGATGCTGATATTGGGCTGATGCTGATATTGGGCTGATGCTGATATTGGGCTGATGCTGATATTGGGCTGATGCTGATATTGGGCTGATGCTGATATTGGGCTGATGCTGATATTGGGCTGATGCTGATATTGGGCTGATGCTGATATTGGGCTGATGCTGATATTGGGCTGATGCTGATATTGGGCTGATGCTGATATTGGGCTGATGCTGATATTGGGCTGATGCTGATATTGGGCTGATGCTGATATTGGGCTGATGCTGATATTGGGCTGATGCTGATATTGGGCTGATGCTGATATTGGGCTGATGCTGATATTGGGCTGATGCTGATATTGGGCTGATGCTGATATTGGGCTGATGCTGATATTGGGCTGATGCTGATATTGGGCTGATGCTGATATTGGGCTGATGCTGATATTGGGCTGATGCTGATATTGGGCTGATGCTGATATTGGGCTGATGCTGATATTGGGCTGATGCTGATATTGGGCTGATGCTGATATTGGGCTGATGCTGATATTGGGCTGATGCTGATATTGGGCTGATGCTGATATTGGGCTGATGCTGATATTGGGCTGATGCTGATATTGGGCTGATGCTGATATTGGGCTGATGCTGATATTGGGCTGATGCTGATATTGGGCTGATGCTGATATTGGGCTGATGCTGATATTGGGCTGATGCTGATATTGGGCTGATGCTGATATTGGGCTGATGCTGATATTGGGCTGATGCTGATATTGGGCTGATGCTGATATTGGGCTGATGCTGATATTGGGCTGATGCTGATATTGGGCTGATGCTGATATTGGGCTGATGCTGATATTGGGCTGATGCTGATATTGGGCTGATGCTGATATTGGGCTGATGCTGATATTGGGCTGATGCTGATATTGGGCTGATGCTGATATTGGGCTGATGCTGATATTGGGCTGATGCTGATATTGGGCTGATGCTGATATTGGGCTGATGCTGATATTGGGCTGATGCTGATATTGGGCTGATGCTGATATTGGGCTGATGCTGATATTGGGCTGATGCTGATATTGGGCTGATGCTGATATTGGGCTGATGCTGATATTGGGCTGATGCTGATATTGGGCTGATGCTGATATTGGGCTGATGCTGATATTGGGCTGATGCTGATATTGGGCTGATGCTGATATTGGGCTGATGCTGATATTGGGCTGATGCTGATATTGGGCTGATGCTGATATTGGGCTGATGCTGATATTGGGCTGATGCTGATATTGGGCTGATGCTGATATTGGGCTGATGCTGATATTGGGCTGATGCTGATATTGGGCTGATGCTGATATTGGGCTGATGCTGATATTGGGCTGATGCTGATATTGGGCTGATGCTGATATTGGGCTGATGCTGATATTGGGCTGATGCTGATATTGGGCTGATGCTGATATTGGGCTGATGCTGATATTGGGCTGATGCTGATATTGGGCTGATGCTGATATTGGGCTGATGCTGATATTGGGCTGATGCTGATATTGGGCTGATGCTGATATTGGGCTGATGCTGATATTGGGCTGATGCTGATATTGGGCTGATATTGATATTGGGCTGATATTGATATTGGGCTGATATAGGCCTGCAGAGTGTCTAGTTTTGAAGATACAGACTCTGCTAAGCAAAAGTGAACAGGGCCAAACTGGGCTTATTTCGCTGTGAAAGTGACATTTAGGCACGGACTTGGAAAACCTTTTCTGAACCCCTCCATCCTTCCTGTAGCTGCTCAGACTCTGCTTCTCTGCCCCCAGCCAAGCTTATAGGCCTGCAGAGTGTCTAGTTTTGAAGATACAGACTCTGCTAAGCAAAAGTGAACAGGGCCAAACTGGGCTTATTTCGCTGTGAAAGTGACATTTAGGCACGGAGTTGGAAAACCTTGTCTGAACCCCTCCATCCTTCCTGTAGCTGCTCAGACTCTGCTTCTCTGCCCCCAGCCAAGCTTATAGGCCTGCAGAGTGTCTAGTTTTGAAGATACAGACTCTGCTAAGCAAAAGTGAACAGGGCCAAACTGGGCTTATTTCGCTGTGAAAGTGACATTTAGGCACGGAGTTGGAAAACCTTGTCTGAACCCCTCCATCCTTCCTGTAGCTGCTCAGACTCTGCTTCTCTGCCCCCAGCCAAGCTTATAGGCCTGCAGAGTGTCTAGTTTTGAAGATACAGACTCTGCTAAGCAAAAGTGAACAGGGCCAAACTGGGCTTATTTCGCTGTGAAAGTGACATTTAGGCACGGAGTTGGAAAACCTTGTCTGAACCCCTCCATCCTTCCTGTAGCTGCTCAGACTCTGCTTCTCTGCCCCCAGCCAAGCTTATAGGCCTGCAGAGTGTCTAGTTTTGAAGATACAGACTCTGCTAAGCAAAAGTGAACAGGGCCAAACTGGGCTTATTTCGCTGTGAAAGTGACATTTAGGCACGGAGTTGGAAAACCTTGTCTGAACCCCTCCATCCTTCCTGTAGCTGCTCAGACTCTGCTTCTCTGCCCCCAGCCAAGCTTATAGGCCTGCAGAGTGTCTAGTTTTGAAGATACAGACTCTGCTAAGCAAAAGTGAACAGGGCCAAACTGGGCTTATTTCGCTGTGAAAGTGACATTTAGGCACGGAGTTGGAAAACCTTGTCTGAACCCCTCCATCCTTCCTGTAGCTGCTCAGACTCTGCTTCTCTGCCCCCAGCCAAGCTTATAGGCCTGCATAGTGTCTAGTTTTGAAGATACAGACTCTGCTAAGCAAAAGTGAACAGGGCCAAACTGGGCTTATTTCGCTGTGAAAGTGACATTTAGGCACGGAGTTGGAAAACCTTGTCTGAACCCCTCCATCCTTCCTGTAGCTGCTCAGACTCTGCTTCTCTGCCCCCAGCCAAGCTTATAGGCCTGCAGAGTGTCTAGTTTTGAAGATACAGACTCTGCTAAGCAAAAGTGAACAGGGCCAAACTGGGCTTATTTCGCTGTGAAAGTGACATTTAGGCACGGAGTTGGAAAACCTTGTCTGAACGCCTCCATCCTTCCTGTAGCTGCTCAGACTCTGCTTCTCTGCCCCCAGCCAAGCTTATAGGCCTGCAGAGTGTCTAGTTTTGAAGATACAGACTCTGCTAAGCAAAAGTGAACAGGGCCAAACTGGGCTTATTTCGCTGTGAAAGTGACATTTAGGCACGGAGTTGGAAAACCTTGTCTGAACCCCTCCATCCTTCCTGTAGCTGCTCAGACTCTGCTTCTCTGCCCCCAGCCAAGCTTATAGGCCTGCAGAGTGTCTAGTTTTGAAGATACAGACTCTGCTAAGCAAAAGTGAACAGGGCCAAACTGGGCTTATTTCGCTGTGAAAGTGACATTTAGGCACGGAGTTGGAAAACCTTGTCTGAACCCCTCCATCCTTCCTGTAGCTGCTCAGACTCTGCTTCTCTGCCCCCAGCCAAGCTTATAGGCCTGCAGAGTGTCTAGTTTTGAAGATACAGACTCTGCTAAGCAAAAGTGAACAGGGCCAAACTGGGCTTATTTCGCTGTGAAAGTGACATTTAGGCACGGAGTTGGAAAACCTTGTCTGAACCCCTCCATCCTTCCTGTAGCTGCTCAGACTCTGCTTCTCTGCCCCCAGCCAAGCTTATAGGCCTGCAGAGTGTCTAGTTTTGAAGATACAGACTCTGCTAAGCAAAAGTGAACAGGGCCAAACTGGGCTTATTTCGCTGTGAAAGTGACATTTAGGCACGGAGTTGGAAAACCTTGTCTGAACCCCTCCATCCTTCCTGTAGCTGCTCAGACTCTGCTTCTCTGCCCCCAGCCAAGCTTATAGGCCTGCAGAGTGTCTAGTTTTGAAGATACAGACTCTGCTAAGCAAAAGTGAACAGGGCCAAACTGGGCTTATTTCGCTGTGAAAGTGACATTTAGGCACGGAGTTGGAAAACCTTGTCTGAACCCCTCCATCCTTCCTGTAGCTGCTCAGACTCTGCTTCTCTGCCCCCAGCCAAGCTTATAGGCCTGCAGAGTGTCTAGTTTTGAAGATACAGACTCTGCTAAGCAAAAGTGAACAGGGCCAAACTGGGCTTATTTCGCTGTGAAAGTGACATTTAGGCACGGAGTTGGAAAACCTTGTCTGAACCCCTCCATCCTTCCTGTAGCTGCTCAGACTCTGCTTCTCTGCCCCCAGCCAAGCTTATAGGCCTGCAGAGTGTCTAGTTTTGAAGATACAGACTCTGCTAAGCAAAAGTGAACAGGGCCAAACTGGGCTTATTTCGCTGTGAAAGTGACATTTAGGCACGGAGTTGGAAAACCTTGTCTGAACCCCTCCATCCTTCCTGTAGCTGCTCAGACTCTGCTTCTCTGCCCCCAGCCAAGCTTATAGGCCTGCAGAGTGTCTAGTTTTGAAGATACAGACTCTGCTAAGCAAAAATGAACAGGGCCAAACTGGGCTTATTTCGCTGTGAAAGTGACATTTAGGCACGGAGTTGGAAAACCTTGTCTGAACCCCTCCATCCTTCCTGTAGCTGCTCAGACTCTGCTTCTCTGCCCCCAGCCAAGCTTATAGGCCTGCAGAGTGTCTAGTTTTGAAGATACAGACTCTGCTAAGCAAAAGTGAACAGGGCCAAACTGGGCTTATTTCGCTGTGAAAGTGACATTTAGGCACGGAGTTGGAAAACCTTGTCTGAACCCCTCCATCCTTCCTGTAGCTGCTCAGACTCTGCTTCTCTGCCCCCAGCCAAGCTTATAGGCCTGCAGAGTGTCTAGTTTTGAAGATACAGACTCTGCTAAGCAAAAGTGAACAGGGCCAAACTGGGCTTATTTCGCTGTGAAAGTGACATTTACACGGAGTTGGAAAACCTTGTCTGAACCCCTCCATCCTTCCTGTAGCTGCTCAGACTCTGCTTCTCTGCCCCCAGCCAAGCTTATAGGCCTGCAGAGTGTCTAGTTTTGAAGATACAGACTCTGCTAAGCAAAAGTGAACAGGGCCAAACTGGGCTTATTTCGCTGTGAAAGTGACATTTAGGCACGGAGTTGGAAAACCTTGTCTGAACCCCTCCATCCTTCCTGTAGCTGCTCAGACTCTGCTTCTCTGCCCCCAGCCAAGCTTATAGGCCTGCAGAGTGTCTAGTTTTGAAGATACAGACTCTGCTAAGCAAAAGTGAACAGGGCCAAACTGGGCTTATTTCGCTGTGAAAGTGACATTTAGGCACGGAGTTGGAAAACCTTGTCTGAACCCCTCCATCCTTCCTGTAGCTGCTCAGACTCTGCTTCTCTGCCCCCAGCCAAGCTTATAGGCCTGCAGAGTGTCTAGTTTTGAAGATACAGACTCTGCTAAGCAAAAGTGAACAGGGCCAAACTGGGCTTATTTCGCTGTGAAAGTTCGACATCGAAATTTCACAGCGAAATAAGCCCAGTTTGGCCCTGTTCACTTTTGCTTAGCAGAGTCTGTATCTTCAAAACTAGACACTCTGCAGGCCTATAAGCTTGGCTGGGGGCAGAGAAGCAGAGTCTGAGCAGCTACAGGAAGGATGGAGGGGTTCAGACAAGGTTTTCCAACTCCGTGCCTAAATGTCACTTTCACAGCGAAATAAGCCCAGTTTGGCCCTGTTCACTTTTGCTTAGCAGAGTCTGTATCTTCAAAACTAGACACTCTGCAGGCCTATAAGCTTGGCTGGGGGCAGAGAAGCAGAGTCTGAGCAGCTACAGGAAGGATGGAGGGGTTCAGACAAGGTTTTCCAACTCCGTGCCTAAATGTCACTTTCACAGCGAAATAAGCCCAGTTTGGCCCTGTTCACTTTTGCTTAGCAGAGTCTGTATCTTCAAAACTAGACACTCTGCAGGCCTATAAGCTTGGCTGGGGGCAGAGAAGCAGAGTCTGAGCAGCTACAGGAAGGATGGAGGGGTTCAGACAAGGTTTTCCAACTCCGTGCCTAAATGTCACTTTCACAGCGAAATAAGCCCAGTTTGGCCCTGTTCACTTTTGCTTAGCAGAGTCTGTATCTTCAAAACTAGACACTCTGCAGGCCTATAAGCTTGGCTGGGGGCAGAGAAGCAGAGTCTGAGCAGCTACAGGAAGGATGGAGGGGTTCAGACAAGGTTTTCCAACTCCGTGCCTAAATGTCACTTTCACAGCGAAATAAGCCCAGTTTGGCCCTGTTCACTTTTGCTTAGCAGAGTCTGTATCTTCAAAACTAGACACTCTGCAGGCCTATAAGCTTGGCTGGGGGCAGAGAAGCAGAGTCTGAGCAGCTACAGGAAGGATGGAGGGGTTCAGACAAGGTTTTCCAACTCCGTGCCTAAATGTCACTTTCACAGCGAAATAAGCCCAGTTTGGCCCTGTTCACTTTTGCTTAGCAGAGTCTGTATCTTCAAAACTAGACACTCTGCAGGCCTATAAGCTTGGCTGGGGGCAGAGAAGCAGAGTCTGAGCAGCTACAGGAAGGATGGAGGGGTTCAGACAAGGTTTTCCAACTCCGTGCCTAAATGTCACTTTCACAGCGAAATAAGCCCAGTTTGGCCCTGTTCACTTTTGCTTAGCAGAGTCTGTATCTTCAAAACTAGACACTCTGCAGGCCTATAAGCTTGGCTGGGGGCAGAGAAGCAGAGTCTGAGCAGCTACAGGAAGGATGGAGGGGTTCAGACAAGGTTTTCCAACTCCGTGCCTAAATGTCACTTTCACAGCGAAATAAGCCCAGTTTGGCCCTGTTCACTTTTGCTTAGCAGAGTCTGTATCTTCAAAACTAGACACTCTGCAGGCCTATAAGCTTGGCTGGGGGCAGAGAAGCAGAGTCTGAGCAGCTACAGGAAGGATGGAGGGGTTCAGACAAGGTTTTCCAACTCCGTGCCTAAATGTCACTTTCACAGCGAAATAAGCCCAGTTTGGCCCTGTTCACTTTTGCTTAGCAGAGTCTGTATCTTCAAAACTAGACACTCTGCAGGCCTATAAGCTTGGCTGGGGGCAGAGAAGCAGAGTCTGAGCAGCTACAGGAAGGATGGAGGGGTTCAGACAAGGTTTTCCAACTCCGTGCCTAAATGTCACTTTCACAGCGAAATAAGCCCAGTTTGGCCCTGTTCACTTTTGCTTAGCAGAGTCTGTATCTTCAAAACTAGACACTCTGCAGGCCTATAAGCTTGGCTGGGGGCAGAGAAGCAGAGTCTGAGCAGCTACAGGAAGGATGGAGGGGTTCAGACAAGGTTTTCCAACTCCGTGCCTAAATGTCACTTTCACAGCGAAATAAGCCCAGTTTGGCCCTGTTCACTTTTGCTTAGCAGAGTCTGTATCTTCAAAACTAGACACTCTGCAGGCCTATAAGCTTGGCTGGGGGCAGAGAAGCAGAGTCTGAGCAGCTACAGGAAGGATGGAGGGGTTCAGACAAGGTTTTCCAACTCTGTGCCTAAATGTCACTTTCACAGCGAAATAAGCCCAGTTTGGACCTGTTCACTTTTGCTTAGCAGAGTCTGTATCTTCAAAACTAGACACTCTGCAGGCCTATAAGCTTGGCTGGGGGCAGAGAAGCAGAGTCTGAGCAGCTACAGGAAGGATGGAGGGGTTCAGACAAGGTTTTCCAACTCCGTGCCTAAATGTCACTTTCACAGCGAAATAAGCCCAGTTTGGCCCTGTTCACTTTTGCTTAGCAGAGTCTGTATCTTCAAAACTAGACACTCTGCAGGCCTATATCAGCCCAATATCAATATCAGCCCAATATCAATATCAGCCCAATATCAGCATCAGCCCAATATCAGCATCAGCCCAATATCAGCATCAGCCCAATATCAGCATCAGCCCAATATCAGCATCAGCCCAATATCAGCATCAGCCCAATATCAGCATCAGCCCAATATCAGCATCAGCCCAATATCAGCATCAGCCCAATATCAGCATCAGCCCAATATCAGCATCAGCCCAATATCAGCATCAGCCCAATATCAGCATCAGCCCAATATCAGCATCAGCCCAATATCAGCATCAGCCCAATATCAGCATCAGCCCAATATCAGCATCAGCCCAATATCAGCATCAGCCCAATATCAGCATCAGCCCAATATCAGCATCAGCCCAATATCAGCATCAGCCCAATATCAGCATCAGCCCAATATCAGCATCAGCCCAATATCAGCATCAGCCCAATATCAGCATCAGCCCAATATCAGCATCAGCCCAATATCAGCATCAGCCCAATATCAGCATCAGCCCAATATCAGCATCAGCCCAATATCAGCATCAGCCCAATATCAGCATCAGCCCAATATCAGCATCAGCCCAATATCAGCATCAGCCCAATATCAGCATCAGCCCAATATCAGCATCAGCCCAATATCAGCATCAGCCCAATATCAGCATCAGCCCAATATCAGCATCAGCCCAATATCAGCATCAGCCCAATATCAGCATCAGCCCAATATCAGCATCAGCCCAATATCAGCATCAGCCCAATATCAGCATCAGCCCAATATCAGCATCAGCCCAATATCAGCATCAGCCCAATATCAGCATCAGCCCAATATCAGCATCAGCCCAATATCAGCATCAGCCCAATATCAGCATCAGCCCAATATCAGCATCAGCCCAATATCAGCATCAGCCCAATATCAGCATCAGCCCAATATCAGCATCAGCCCAATATCAGCATCAGCCCAATATCAGCATCAGCCCAATATCAGCATCAGCCCAATATCAGCATCAGCCCAATATCAGCATCAGCCCAATATCAGCATCAGCCCAATATCAGCATCAGCCCAATATCAGCATCAGCCCAATATCAGCATCAGCCCAATATCAGCATCAGCCCAATATCAGCATCAGCCCAATATCAGCATCAGCCCAATATCAGCATCAGCCCAATATCAGCATCAGCCCAATATCAGCATCAGCCCAATATCAGCATCAGCCCAATATCAGCATCAGCCCAATATCAGCATCAGCCCAATATCAGCATCAGCCCAATATCAGCATCAGCCCAATATCAGCATCAGCCCAATATCAGCATCAGCCCAATATCAGCATCAGCCCAATATCAGCATCAGCCCAATATCAGCATCAACCCAATATCAGCATCAGCCCAATATCAGCATCAGCCCAATATCAGCATCAGCCCAATATCAGCATCAGCCCTAGACACTCTGCAGGCCTATAAGCTTGGCTGGGGGCAGAGAAGCAGCCCAATATGATATAATATCAGCTGATGCTGATATTGGGCTGATGCTGATATTGGGCTGATGCTGATATTGGGCTGATGCTGATATTGGGCTGATGCTGATATTGGGCTGATGCTGATATTGGGCTGATGCTGATATTGGGCTGATGCTGATATTGGGCTGATGCTGATATTGGGCTGATGCTGATATTGGGCTGATGCTGATATTGGGCTGATGCTGATATTGGGCTGATGCTGATATTGGGCTGATGCTGATATTGGGCTGATGCTGATATTGGGCTGATGCTGATATTGGGCTGATGCTGATATTGGGCTGATGCTGATATTGGGCTGATGCTGATATTGGGCTGATGCTGATATTGGGCTGATGCTGATATTGGGCTGATGCTGATATTGGGCTGATGCTGATATTGGGCTGATGCTGATATTGGGCTGATGCTGATATTGGGCTGATGCTGATATTGGGCTGATGCTGATATTGGGCTGATGCTGATATTGGGCTGATGCTGATATTGGGCTGATGCTGATATTGGGCTGATGCTGATATTGGGCTGATGCTGATATTGGGCTTATGCTGATATTGGGCTGATGCTGATATTGGGCTGATGCTGATATTGGGCTGATGCTGATATTGGGCTGATGCTGATATTGGGCTGATGCTGATATTGGGCTGATGCTGATATTGGGCTGATGCTGATATTGGGCTGATGCTGATATTGGGCTGATGCTGATATTGGGCTGATGCTGATATTGGGCTGATGCTGATATTGGGCTGATGCTGATATTGGGCTGATGCTGATATTGGGCTGATGCTGATATTGGGCTGATGCTGATATTGGGCTGATGCTGATATTGGGCTGATGCTGATATTGGGCTGATGCTGATATTGGGCTGATGCTGATATTGGGCTGATGCTGATATTGGGCTGATGCTGATATTGGGCTGATGCTGATATTGGGCTGATGCTGATATTGGGCTGATGCTGATATTGGGCTGATGCTGATATTGGGCTGATGCTGATATTGGGCTGATGCTGATATTGGGCTGATGCTGATATTGGGCTGATGCTGATATTGGGCTGATGCTGATATTGGGCTGATGCTGATATTGGGCTGATGCTGATATTGGGCTGATGCTGATATTGGGCTGATGCTGATATTGGGCTGATGCTGATATTGGGCTGATGCTGATATTGGGCTGATGCTGATATTGGGCTGATGCTGATATTGGGCTGATGCTGATATTGGGCTGATGCTGATATTGGGCTGATGCTGATATTGGGCTGATGCTGATATTGGGCTGATGCTGATATTGGGCTGATGCTGATATTGGGCTGATGCTGATATTGGGCTGATATTGATATTGGGCTGATATTGATATTGGGCTGATATAGGCCTGCAGAGTGTCTAGTTTTGAAGATACAGACTCTGCTAAGCAAAAGTGAACAGGGCCAAACTGGGCTTATTTCGCTGTGAAAGTGAGATTTAGGCACGGACTTGGAAAACCTTGTCTGAACCCCTCCATCCTTCCTGTAGCTGCTCAGACTCTGCTTCTCTGCCCCCAGCCAAGCTTATAGGCCTGCAGAGTGTCTAGTTTTGAAGATACAGACTCTGCTAAGCAAAAGTGAACAGGGCCAAACTGGGCTTATTTCGCTGTGAAAGTGACATTTAGGCACGGAGTTGGAAAACCTTGTCTGAACCCCTCCATCCTTCCTGTAGCTGCTCAGACTCTGCTTCTCTGCCCCCAGCCAAGCTTATAGGCCTGCAGAGTGTCTAGTTTTGAAGATACAGACTCTGCTAAGCAAAAGTGAACAGGGCCAAACTGGGCTTATTTCGCTGTGAAAGTGACATTTAGGCACGGAGTTGGAAAACCTTGTCTGAACCCCTCCATCCTTCCTGTAGCTGCTCAGACTCTGCTTCTCTGCCCCCAGCCAAGCTTATAGGCCTGCAGAGTGTCTAGTTTTGAAGATACAGACTCTGCTAAGCAAAAGTGAACAGGGCCAAACTGGGCTTATTTCGCTGTGAAAGTGACATTTAGGCACGGAGTTGGAAAACCTTGTCTGAACCCCTCCATCCTTCCTGTAGCTGCTCAGACTCTGCTTCTCTGCCCCCAGCCAAGCTTATAGGCCTGCAGAGTGTCTAGTTTTGAAGATACAGACTCTGCTAAGCAAAAGTGAACAGGGCCAAACTGGGCTTATTTCGCTGTGAAAGTGACATTTAGGCACGGAGTTGGAAAACCTTGTCTGAACCCCTCCATCCTTCCTGTAGCTGCTCAGACTCTGCTTCTCTGCCCCCAGCCAAGCTTATAGGCCTGCAGAGTGTCTAGTTTTGAAGATACAGACTCTGCTAAGCAAAAGTGAACAGGGCCAAACTGGGCTTATTTCGCTGTGAAAGTGACATTTAGGCACGGAGTTGGAAAACCTTGTCTGAACCCCTCCATCCTTCCTGTAGCTGCTCAGACTCTGCTTCTCTGCCCCCAGCCAAGCTTATAGGCCTGCAGAGTGTCTAGTTTTGAAGATACAGACTCTGCTAAGCAAAAGTGAACAGGGCCAAACTGGGCTTATTTCGCTGTGAAAGTGACATTTAGGCACGGAGTTGGAAAACCTTGTCTGAACCCCTCCATCCTTCCTGTAGCTGCTCAGACTCTGCTTCTCTGCCCCCAGCCAAGCTTATAGGCCTGCAGAGTGTCTAGTTTTGAAGATACAGACTCTGCTAAGCAAAAGTGAACAGGGCCAAACTGGGCTTATTTCGCTGTGAAAGTGACATTTAGGCACGGAGTTGGAAAACCTTGTCTGAACCCCTCCATCCTTCCTGTAGCTGCTCAGACTCTGCTTCTCTGCCCCCAGCCAAGCTTATAGGCCTGCAGAGTGTCTAGTTTTGAAGATACAGACTCTGCTAAGCAAAAGTGAACAGGGCCAAACTGGGCTTATTTCGCTGTGAAAGTGACATTTAGGCACGGAGTTGGAAAACCTTGTCTGAACCCCTCCATCCTTCCTGTAGCTGCTCAGACTCTGCTTCTCTGCCCCCAGCCAAGCTTATAGGCCTGCAGAGTGTCTAGTTTTGAAGATACAGACTCTGCTAAGCAAAAGTGAACAGGGCCAAACTGGGCTTATTTCGCTGTGAAAGTGACATTTAGGCACGGAGTTGGAAAACCTTGTCTGAACCCCTCCATCCTTCCTGTAGCTGCTCAGACTCTGCTTCTCTGCCCCCAGCCAAGCTTATAGGCCTGCAGAGTGTCTAGTTTTGAAGATACAGACTCTGCTAAGCAAAAGTGAACAGGGCCAAACTGGGCTTATTTCGCTGTGAAAGTGACATTTAGGCACGGAGTTGGAAAACCTTGTCTGAACCCCTCCATCCTTCCTGTAGCTGCTCAGACTCTGCTTCTCTGCCCCCAGCCAAGCTTATAGGCCTGCAGAGTGTCTAGTTTTGAAGATACAGACTCTGCTAAGCAAAAGTGAACAGGGCCAAACTGGGCTTATTTCGCTGTGAAAGTGACATTTAGGCACGGAGTTGGAAAACCTTGTCTGAACCCCTCCATCCTTCCTGTAGCTGCTCAGACTCTGCTTCTCTGCCCCCAGCCAAGCTTATAGGCCTGCAGAGTGTCTAGTTTTGAAGATACAGACTCTGCTAAGCAAAAGTGAACAGGGCCAAACTGGGCTTATTTCGCTGTGAAAGTGACATTTAGGCACGGAGTTGGAAAACCTTGTCTGAACCCCTCCATCCTTCCTGTAGCTGCTCAGACTCTGCTTCTCTGCCCCCAGCCAAGCTTATAGGCCTGCAGAGTGTCTAGTTTTGAAGATACAGACTCTGCTAAGCAAAAGTGAACAGGGCCAAACTGGGCTTATTTCGCTGTGAAAGTGACATTTAGGCACGGAGTTGGAAAACCTTGTCTGAACCCCTCCATCCTTCCTGTAGCTGCTCAGACTCTGCTTCTCTGCCCCCAGCCAAGCTTATAGGCCTGCAGAGTGTCTAGTTTTGAAGATACAGACTCTGCTAAGCAAAAGTGAACAGGGCCAAACTGGGCTTATTTCGCTGTGAAAGTGACATTTAGGCACGGAGTTGGAAAACCTTGTCTGAACCCCTCCATCCTTCCTGTAGCTGCTCAGACTCTGCTTCTCTGCCCCCAGCCAAGCTTATAGGCCTGCAGAGTGTCTAGTTTTGAAGATACAGACTCTGCTAAGCAAAAGTGAACAGGGCCAAACTGGGCTTATTTCGCTGTGAAAGTGACATTTAGGCACGGAGTTGGAAAACCTTGTCTGAACCCCTCCATCCTTCCTGTAGCTGCTCAGACTCTGCTTCTCTGCCCCCAGCCAAGCTTATAGGCCTGCAGAGTGTCTAGTTTTGAAGATACAGACTCTGCTAAGCAAAAGTGAACAGGGCCAAACTGGGCTTATTTCGCTGTGAAAGTGACATTTAGGCACGGAGTTGGAAAACCTTGTCTGAACCCCTCCATCCTTCCTGTAGCTGCTCAGACTCTGCTTCTCTGCCCCCAGCCAAGCTTATAGGCCTGCAGAGTGTCTAGTTTTGAAGATACAGACTCTGCTAAGCAAAAGTGAACAGGGCCAAACTGGGCTTATTTCGCTGTGAAAGTGACATCGAAATTTCACAGCGAAATAAGCCCAGTTTGGCCCTGTTCACTTTTGCTTAGCAGAGTCTGTATCTTCAAAACTAGACACTCTGCAGGCCTATAAGCTTGGCTGGGGGCAGAGAAGCAGAGTCTGAGCAGCTACAGGAAGGATGGAGGGGTTCAGACAAGGTTTTCCAACTCCGTGCCTAAATGTCACTTTCACAGCGAAATAAGCCCAGTTTGGCCCTGTTCACTTTTGCTTAGCAGAGTCTGTATCTTCAAAACTAGATACTCTGCAGGCCTATAAGCTTGGCTGGGGGCAGAGAAGCAGAGTCTGAGCAGCTACAGGAAGGATGGAGGGGTTCAGACAAGGTTTTCCAACTCCGTGCCTAAATGTCACTTTCACAGCGAAATAAGCCCAGTTTGGCCCTGTTCACTTTTGCTTAGCAGAGTCTGTATCTTCAAAACTAGACACTCTGCAGGCCTATAAGCTTGGCTGGGGGCAGAGAAGCAGAGTCTGAGCAGCTACAGGAAGGATGGAGGGGTTCAGACAAGGTTTTCCAACTCCGTGCCTAAATGTCACTTTCACAGCGAAATAAGCCCAGTTTGGCCCTGTTCACTTTTGCTTAGCAGAGTCTGTATCTTCAAAACTAGACACTCTGCAGGCCTATAAGCTTGGCTGGGGGCAGAGAAGCAGAGTCTGAGCAGCTACAGGAAGGATGGAGGGGTTCAGACAAGGTTTTCCAACTCCGTGCCTAAATGTCACTTTCACAGCGAAATAAGCCCAGTTTGGCCCTGTTCACTTTTGCTTAGCAGAGTCTGTATCTTCAAAACTAGACACTCTGCAGGCCTATAAGCTTGGCTGGGGGCAGAGAAGCAGAGTCTGAGCAGCTACAGGAAGGATGGAGGGGTTCAGACAAGGTTTTCCAACTCCGTGCCTAAATGTCACTTTCACAGCGAAATAAGCCCAGTTTGGCCCTGTTCACTTTTGCTTAGCAGAGTCTGTATCTTCAAAACTAGACACTCTGCAGGCCTATAAGCTTGGCTGGGGGCAGAGAAGCAGAGTCTGAGCAGCTACAGGAAGGATGGAGGGGTTCAGACAAGGTTTTCCAACTCCGTGCCTAAATGTCACTTTCACAGCGAAATAAGCCCAGTTTGGCCCTGTTCACTTTTGCTTAGCAGAGTCTGTATCTTCAAAACTAGACACTCTGCAGGCCTATAAGCTTGGCTGGGGGCAGAGAAGCAGAGTCTGAGCAGCTACAGGAAGGATGGAGGGGTTCAGACAAGGTTTTCCAACTCCGTGCCTAAATGTCACTTTCACAGCGAAATAAGCCCAGTTTGGCCCTGTTCACTTTTGCTTAGCAGAGTCTGTATCTTCAAAACTAGACACTCTGCAGGCCTATAAGCTTGGCTGGGGGCAGAGAAGCAGAGTCTGAGCAGCTACAGGAAGGATGGAGGGGTTCAGACAAGGTTTTCCAACTCCGTGCCTAAATGTCACTTTCACAGCGAAATAAGCCCAGTTTGGCCCTGTTCACTTTTGCTTAGCAGAGTCTGTATCTTCAAAACTAGACACTCTGCAGGCCTATAAGCTTGGCTGGGGGCAGAGAAGCAGAGTCTGAGCAGCTACAGGAAGGATGGAGGGGTTCAGACAAGGTTTTCCAACTCCGTGCCTAAATGTCACTTTCACAGCGAAATAAGCCCAGTTTGGCCCTGTTCACTTTTGCTTAGCAGAGTCTGTATCTTCAAAACTAGACACTCTGCAGGCCTATAAGCTTGGCTGGGGGCAGAGAAGCAGAGTCTGAGCAGCTACAGGAAGGATGGAGGGGTTCAGACAAGGTTTTCCAACTCCGTGCCTAAATGTCACTTTCACAGCGAAATAAGCCCAGTTTGGCCCTGTTCACTTTTGCTTAGCAGAGTCTGTATCTTCAAAACTAGACACTCTGCAGGCCTATAAGCTTGGCTGGGGGCAGAGAAGCAGAGTCTGAGCAGCTACAGGAAGGATGGAGGGGTTCAGACAAGGTTTTCCAACTCCGTGCCTAAATGTCACTTTCACAGCGAAATAAGCCCAGTTTGGCCCTGTTCACTTTTGCTTAGCAGAGTCTGTATCTTCAAAACTAGACACTCTGCAGGCCTATAAGCTTGGCTGGGGGCAGAGAAGCAGAGTCTGAGCAGCTACAGGAAGGATGGAGGGGTTCAGACAAGGTTTTCCAACTCCGTGCCTAAATGTCACTTTCACAGCGAAATAAGCCCAGTTTGGCCCTGTTCACTTTTGCTTAGCAGAGTCTGTATCTTCAAAACTAGACACTCTGCAGGCCTATAAGCTTGGCTGGGGGCAGAGAAGCAGAGTCTGAGCAGCTACAGGAAGGATGGAGGGGTTCAGACAAGGTTTTCCAACTCCGTGCCTAAATGTCACTTTCACAGCGAAATAAGCCCAGTTTGGCCCTGTTCACTTTTGCTTAGCAGAGTCTGTATCTTCAAAACTAGACACTCTGCAGGCCTATAAGCTTGGCTGGGGGCAGAGAAGCAGAGTCTGAGCAGCTACAGGAAGGATGGAGGGGTTCAGACAAGGTTTTCCAACTCCGTGCCTAAATGTCACTTTCACAGCGAAATAAGCCCAGTTTGGCCCTGTTCACTTTTGCTTAGCAGAGTCTGTATCTTCAAAACTAGACACTCTGCAGGCCTATAAGCTTGGCTGGGGGCAGAGAAGCAGAGTCTGAGCAGCTACAGGAAGGATGGAGGGGTTCAGACAAGGTTTTCCAACTCCGTGCCTAAATGTCACTTTCACAGCGAAATAAGCCCAGTTTGGCCCTGTTCACTTTTGCTTAGCAGAGTCTGTATCTTCAAAACTAGACACTCTGCAGGCCTATAAGCTTGGCTGGGGGCAGAGAAGCAGAGTCTGAGCAGCTACAGGAAGGATGGAGGGGTTCAGACAAGGTTTTCCAACTCCGTGCCTAAATGTCACTTTCACAGCGAAATAAGCCCAGTTTGGCCCTGTTCACTTTTGCTTAGCAGAGTCTGTATCTTCAAAACTAGACACTCTGCAGGCCTATAAGCTTGGCTGGGGGCAGAGAAGCAGAGTCTGAGCAGCTACAGGAAGGATGGAGGGGTTCAGACAAGGTTTTCCAACTCCGTGCCTAAATGTCACTTTCACAGCGAAATAAGCCCAGTTTGGCCCTGTTCACTTTTGCTTAGCAGAGTCTGTATCTTCAAAACTAGACACTCTGCAGGCCTATAAGCTTGGCTGGGGGCAGAGAAGCAGAGTCTGAGCAGCTACAGGAAGGATGGAGGGGTTCAGACAAGGTTTTCCAACTCCGTGCCTAAATGTCACTTTCACAGCGAAATAAGCCCAGTTTGGCCCTGTTCACTTTTGCTTAGCAGAGTCTGTATCTTCAAAACTAGACACTCTGCAGGCCTATAAGCTTGGCTGGGGGCAGAGAAGCAGAGTCTGAGCAGCTACAGGAAGGATGGAGGGGTTCAGACAAGGTTTTCCAACTCCGTGCCTAAATGTCACTTTCACAGCGAAATAAGCCCAGTTTGGCCCTGTTCACTTTTGCTTAGCAGAGTCTGTATCTTCAAAACTAGACACTCTGCAGGCCTATAAGCTTGGCTGGGGGCAGAGAAGCAGAGTCTGAGCAGCTACAGGAAGGATGGAGGGGTTCAGACAAGGTTTTCCAACTCCGTGCCTAAATGTCACTTTCACAGCGAAATAAGCCCAGTTTGGCCCTGTTCACTTTTGCTTAGCAGAGTCTGTATCTTCAAAACTAGACACTCTGCAGGCCTATAAGCTTGGCTGGGGGCAGAGAAGCAGAGTCTGAGCAGCTACAGGAAGGATGGAGGGGTTCAGACAAGGTTTTCCAACTCCGTGCCTAAATGTCACTTTCACAGCGAAATAAGCCCAGTTTGGCCCTGTTCACTTTTGCTTAGCAGAGTCTGTATCTTCAAAACTAGACACTCTGCAGGCCTATAAGCTTGGCTGGGGGCAGAGAAGCAGAGTCTGAGCAGCTACAGGAAGGATGGAGGGGTTCAGACAAGGTTTTCCAACTCCGTGCCTAAATGTCACTTTCACAGCGAAATAAGCCCAGTTTGGCCCTGTTCACTTTTGCTTAGCAGAGTCTGTATCTTCAAAACTAGACACTCTGCAGGCCTATAAGCTTGGCTGGGGGCAGAGAAGCAGAGTCTGAGCAGCTACAGGAAGGATGGAGGGGTTCAGACAAGGTTTTCCAAGTCCGTGCCTAAATGTCACTTTCACAGCGAAATAAGCCCAGTTTGGCCCTGTTCACTTTTGCTTAGCAGAGTCTGTATCTTCAAAACTAGACACTCTGCAGGCCTATATCAGCCCAATATCAATATCAGCCCAATATCAATATCAGCCCAATATCAGCATCAGCCCAATATCAGCATCAGCCCAATATCAGCATCAGCCCAATATCAGCATCAGCCCAATATCAGCATCAGCCCAATATCAGCATCAGCCCAATATCAGCATCAGCCCAATATCAGCATCAGCCCAATATCAGCATCAGCCCAATATCAGCATCAGCCCAATATCAGCATCAGCCCAATATCAGCATCAGCCCAATATCAGCATCAGCCCAATATCAGCATCAGCCCAATATCAGCATCAGCCCAATATCAGCATCAGCCCAATATCAGCATCAGCCCAATATCAGCATCAGCCCAATATCAGCATCAGCCCAATATCAGCATCAGCCCAATATCAGCATCAGCCCAATATCAGCATCAGCCCAATATCAGCATCAGCCCAATATCAGCATCAGCCCAATATCAGCATCAGCCCAATATCAGCATCAGCCCAATATCAGCATCAGCCCAATATCAGCATCAGCCCAATATCAGCATCAGCCCAATATCAGCATCAGCCCAATATCAGCATCAGCCCAATATCAGCATCAGCCCAATATCAGCATCAGCCCAATATCAGCATCAGCCCAATATCAGCATCAGCCCAATATCAGCATCAGCCCAATATCAGCATCAGCCCAATATCAGCATCAGCCCAATATCAGCATCAGCCCAATATCAGCATCAGCCCAATATCAGCATCAGCCCAATATCAGCATCAGCCCAATATCAGCATCAGCCCAATATCAGCATCAGCCCAATATCAGCATCAGCCCAATATCAGCATCAGCCCAATATCAGCATCAGCCCAATATCAGCATCAGCCCAATATCAGCATCAGCCCAATATCAGCATCAGCCCAATATCAGCATCAGCCCAATATCAGCATCAGCCCAATATCAGCATCAGCCCAATATCAGCATCAGCCCAATATCAGCATCAGCCCAATATCAGCATCAGCCCAATATCAGCATCAGCCCAATATCAGCATCAGCCCAATATCAGCATCAGCCCAATATCAGCATCAGCCCAATATCAGCATCAGCCCAATATCAGCATCAGCCCAATATCAGCATCAGCCCAATATCAGCATCAGCCCAATATCAGCATCAGCCCAATATCAGCATCAGCCCAATATCAGCATCAGCCCAATATCAGCATCAGCCCAATATCAGCATCAGCCCAATATCAGCATCAGCCCAATATCAGCATCAGCCCAATATCAGCATCAGCCCAATATCAGCATCAGCCCAATATCAGCATCAGCCCAATATCAGCATCAGCCCAATATCAGCATCAGCCCAATATCAGCATCAGCCCAATATCAGCATCAGCCCAATATCAGCATCAGCCCAATATCAGCATCAGCCCAATATCAGCATCAGCCCAATATCAGCATCAGCCCAATATCAGCATCAGCCCAATATCAGCATCAGCCCAATATCAGCATCAGCCCAATATCAGCATCAGCCCAATATCAGCATCAGCCCAATATCAGCATCAGCCCAATATCAGCATCAGCCCAATATCAGCATCAGCCCAATATCAGCATCAGCCCAATATCAGCATCAGCCCAATATCAGCATCAGCCCAATATCAGCATCAGCCCAATATCAGCATCAGCCCAATATCAGCATCAGCCCAATATCAGCATCAGCCCAATATCAGCATCAGCCCAATATCAGCATCAGCCCAATATCAGCATCAGCCCAATATCAGCATCAGCCCAATATCAGCATCAGCCCAATATCAGCATCAGCCCAATATCAGCATCAGCTGATATTATATCATATTGGGCTGCTTCTCTGCCCCCAGCCAAGCTTATAGGCCTGCAGAGTGTCTAGGGCTGATGCTGATATTGGGCTGATGCTGATATTGGGCTGATGCTGATATTGGGCTGATGCTGATATTGGGCTGATGCTGATATTGGGCTGATGCTGATATTGGGCTGATGCTGATATTGGGCTGATGCTGATATTGGGCTGATGCTGATATTGGGCTGATGCTGATATTGGGCTGATGCTGATATTGGGCTGATGCTGATATTGGGCTGATGCTGATATTGGGCTGATGCTGATATTGGGCTGATGCTGATATTGGGCTGATGCTGATATTGGGCTGATGCTGATATTGGGCTGATGCTGATATTGGGCTGATGCTGATATTGGGCTGATGCTGATATTGGGCTGATGCTGATATTGGGCTGATGCTGATATTGGGCTGATGCTGATATTGGGCTGATGCTGATATTGGGCTGATGCTGATATTGGGCTGATGCTGATATTGGGCTGATGCTGATATTGGGCTGATGCTGATATTGGGCTGATGCTGATATTGGGCTGATGCTGATATTGGGCTGATGCTGATATTGGGCTGATGCTGATATTGGGCTGATGATGCTGATATTGGGCTGATGCTGATATTGGGCTGATGCTGATATTGGGCTGATGCTGATATTGGGCTGATGCTGATATTGGGCTGATGCTGATATTGGGCTGATGCTGATATTGGGCTGATGCTGATATTGGGCTGATGCTGATATTGGGCTGATGCTGATATTGGGCTGATGCTGATATTGGGCTGATGCTGATATTGGGCTGATGCTGATATTGGGCTGATGCTGATATTGGGCTGATGCTGATATTGGGCTGATGCTGATATTGGGCTGATGCTGATATTGGGCTGATGCTGATATTGGGCTGATGCTGATATTGGGCTGATGCTGATATTGGGCATCAGCCCAATATCAGCATCAGCCCAATATCAGCATCAGCCCAATATCAGCATCAGCCCAATATCAGCATCAGCCCAATATCAGCATCAGCCCAATATCAGCATCAGCCCAATATCAGCATCAGCCCAATATCAGCATCAGCCCAATATCAGCATCAGCCCAATATCAGCATCAGCCCAATATCAGCATCAGCCCAATATCAGCATCAGCCCAATATCAGCATCAGCCCAATATCAGCATCAGCCCAATATCAGCATCAGCCCAATATCAGCATCAGCCCAATATCAGCATCAGCCCAATATCAGCATCAGCCCAATATCAGCATCAGCCCAATATCAGCATCAGCCCAATATCAGCATCAGCCCAATATCAGCATCAGCCCAATATCAGCATCAGCCCAATATCAGCATCAGCCCAATATCAGCATCAGCCCAATATCAGCATCAGCCCAATATCAGCATCAGCCCAATATCAGCATCAGCCCAATATCAGCATCAGCCCAATATCAGCATCAGCTGATATTATATCATATTGGGCTGCTTCTCTGCCCCCAGCCAAGCTTATAGGCCTGCAGAGTGTCTAGGGCTGATGCTGATATTGGGCTGATGCTGATATTGGGCTGATGCTGATATTGGGCTGATGCTGATATTGGGCTGATGCTGATATTGGGCTGATGCTGATATTGGGCTGATGCTGATATTGGGCTGATGCTGATATTGGGCTGATGCTGATATTGGGCTGATGCTGATATTGGGCTGATGCTGATATTGGGCTGATGCTGATATTGGGCTGATGCTGATATTGGGCTGATGCTGATATTGGGCTGATGCTGATATTGGGCTGATGCTGATATTGGGCTGATGCTGATATTGGGCTGATGCTGATATTGGGCTGATGCTGATATTGGGCTGATGCTGATATTGGGCTGATGCTGATATTGGGCTGATGCTGATATTGGGCTGATGCTGATATTGGGCTGATGCTGATATTGGGCTGATGCTGATATTGGGCTGATGCTGATATTGGGCTGATGCTGATATTGGGCTGATGCTGATATTGGGCTGATGCTGATATTGGGCTGATGCTGATATTGGGCTGATGCTGATATTGGGCTGATGCTGATATTGGGCTGATGCTGATATTGGGCTGATGCTGATATTGGGCTGATGCTGATATTGGGCTGATGCTGATATTGGGCTGATGCTGATATTGGGCTGATGATGCTGATATTGGGCTGATGCTGATATTGGGCTGATGCTGATATTGGGCTGATGCTGATATTGGGCTGATGCTGATATTGGGCTGATGCTGATATTGGGCTGATGCTGATATTGGGCTGATGCTGATATTGGGCTGATGCTGATATTGGGCTGATGCTGATATTGGGCTGATGCTGATATTGGGCTGATGCTGATATTGGGCTGATGCTGATATTGGGCTGATGCTGATATTGGGCTGATGCTGATATTGGGCTGATGCTGATATTGGGCTGATGCTGATATTGGGCTGATGCTGATATTGGGCTGATGCTGATATTGGGCTGATGCTGATATTGGGCTGATGCTGATATTGGGCTGATGCTGATATTGGGCTGATGCTGATATTGGGCTGATGCTGATATTGGGCTGATGCTGATATTGGGCTGATGCTGATATTGGGCTGATGCTGATATTGGGCTGATGCTGATATTGGAAACCTTGTCTGAACCCCTCCATCCTTCCTGTAGCTGCTCAGACTCTGCTTCTCTGCCCCCAGCCAAGCTTATAGGCCTGCAGAGTGTCTAGTTTTGAAGATACAGACTCTGCTAAGCAAAAGTGAACAGGGCCAAACTGGGCTTATTTCGCTGTGAAAGTGACATTTAGGCACGGAGTTGGAAAACCTTGTCTGAACCCCTCCATCCTTCCTGTAGCTGCTCAGACTCTGCTTCTCTGCCCCCAGCCAAGCTTATAGGCCTGCAGAGTGTCTAGTTTTGAAGATACAGACTCTGCTAAGCAAAAGTGAACAGGGCCAAACTGGGCTTATTTCGCTGTGAAAGTGACATTTAGGCACGGAGTTGGAAAACCTTGTCTGAACCCCTCCATCCTTCCTGTAGCTGCTCAGACTCTGCTTCTCTGCCCCCAGCCAAGCTTATAGGCCTGCAGAGTGTCTAGTTTTGAAGATACAGACTCTGCTAAGCAAAAGTGAACAGGGCCAAACTGGGCTTATTTCGCTGTGAAAGTGACATTTAGGCACGGAGTTGGAAAACCTTGTCTGAACCCCTCCATCCTTCCTGTAGCTGCTCAGACTCTGCTTCTCTGCCCCCAGCCAAGCTTATAGGCCTGCAGAGTGTCTAGTTTTGAAGATACAGACTCTGCTAAGCAAAAGTGAACAGGGCCAAACTGGGCTTATTTCGCTGTGAAAGTGACATTTAGGCACGGAGTTGGAAAACCTTGTCTGAACCCCTCCATCCTTCCTGTAGCTGCTCAGACTCTGCTTCTCTGCCCCCAGCCAAGCTTATAGGCCTGCAGAGTGTCTAGTTTTGAAGATACAGACTCTGCTAAGCAAAAGTGAACAGGGCCAAACTGGGCTTATTTCGCTGTGAAAGTGACATTTAGGCACGGAGTTGGAAAACCTTGTCTGAACCCCTCCATCCTTCCTGTAGCTGCTCAGACTCTGCTTCTCTGCCCCCAGCCAAGCTTATAGGCCTGCAGAGTGTCTAGTTTTGAAGATACAGACTCTGCTAAGCAAAAGTGAACAGGGCCAAACTGGGCTTATTTCGCTGTGAAAGTGACATTTAGGCACGGAGTTGGAAAACCTTGTCTGAACCCCTCCATCCTTCCTGTAGCTGCTCAGACTCTGCTTCTCTGCCCCCAGCCAAGCTTATAGGCCTGCAGAGTGTCTAGTTTTGAAGATACAGACTCTGCTAAGCAAAAGTGAACAGGGCCAAACTGGGCTTATTTCGCTGTGAAAGTGACATTTAGGCACGGAGTTGGAAAACCTTGTCTGAACCCCTCCATCCTTCCTGTAGCTGCTCAGACTCTGCTTCTCTGCCCCCAGCCAAGCTTATAGGCCTGCAGAGTGTCTAGTTTTGAAGATACAGACTCTGCTAAGCAAAAGTGAACAGGGCCAAACTGGGCTTATTTCGCTGTGAAAGTGACATTTAGGCACGGAGTTGGAAAACCTTGTCTGAACCCCTCCATCCTTCCTGTAGCTGCTCAGACTCTGCTTCTCTGCCCCCAGCCAAGCTTATAGGCCTGCAGAGTGTCTAGTTTTGAAGATACAGACTCTGCTAAGCAAAAGTGAACAGGGCCAAACTGGGCTTATTTCGCTGTGAAAGTGACATTTAGGCACGGAGTTGGAAAACCTTGTCTGAACCCCTCCATCCTTCCTGTAGCTGCTCAGACTCTGCTTCTCTGCCCCCAGCCAAGCTTATAGGCCTGCAGAGTGTCTAGTTTTGAAGATACAGACTCTGCTAAGCAAAAGTGAACAGGGCCAAACTGGGCTTATTTCGCTGTGAAAGTGACATTTAGGCACGGAGTTGGAAAACCTTGTCTGAACCCCTCCATCCTTCCTGTAGCTGCTCAGACTCTGCTTCTCTGCCCCCAGCCAAGCTTATAGGCCTGCAGAGTGTCTAGTTTTGAAGATACAGACTCTGCTAAGCAAAAGTGAACAGGGCCAAACTGGGCTTATTTCGCTGTGAAAGTGACATTTAGGCACGGAGTTGGAAAACCTTGTCTGAACCCCTCCATCCTTCCTGTAGCTGCTCAGACTCTGCTTCTCTGCCCCCAGCCAAGCTTATAGGCCTGCAGAGTGTCTAGTTTTGAAGATACAGACTCTGCTAAGCAAAAGTGAACAGGGCCAAACTGGGCTTATTTCGCTGTGAAAGTGACATTTAGGCACGGAGTTGGAAAACCTTGTCTGAACCCCTCCATCCTTCCTGTAGCTGCTCAGACTCTGCTTCTCTGCCCCCAGCCAAGCTTATAGGCCTGCAGAGTGTCTAGTTTTGAAGATACAGACTCTGCTAAGCAAAAGTGAACAGGGCCAAACTGGGCTTATTTCGCTGTGAAAGTGACATTTAGGCACGGAGTTGGAAAACCTTGTCTGAACCCCTCCATCCTTCCTGTAGCTGCTCAGACTCTGCTTCTCTGCCCCCAGCCAAGCTTATAGGCCTGCAGAGTGTCTAGTTTTGAAGATACAGACTCTGCTAAGCAAAAGTGAACAGGGCCAAACTGGGCTTATTTCGCTGTGAAAGTGACATTTAGGCACGGAGTTGGAAAACCTTGTCTGAACCCCTCCATCCTTCCTGTAGCTGCTCAGACTCTGCTTCTCTGCCCCCAGCCAAGCTTATAGGCCTGCAGAGTGTCTAGTTTTGAAGATACAGACTCTGCTAAGCAAAAGTGAACAGGGCCAAACTGGGCTTATTTCGCTGTGAAAGTGACATTTAGGCACGGAGTTGGAAAACCTTGTCTGAACCCCTCCATCCTTCCTGTAGCTGCTCAGACTCTGCTTCTCTGCCCCCAGCCAAGCTTATAGGCCTGCAGAGTGTCTAGTTTTGAAGATACAGACTCTGCTAAGCAAAAGTGAACAGGGCCAAACTGGGCTTATTTCGCTGTGAAAGTGACATTTAGGCACGGAGTTGGAAAACCTTGTCTGAACCCCTCCATCCTTCCTGTAGCTGCTCAGACTCTGCTTCTCTGCCCCCAGCCAAGCTTATAGGCCTGCAGAGTGTCTAGTTTTGAAGATACAGACTCTGCTAAGCAAAAGTGAACAGGGCCAAACTGGGCTTATTTCGCTGTGAAAGTGACATTTAGGCACGGAGTTGGAAAACCTTGTCTGAACCCCTCCATCCTTCCTGTAGCTGCTCAGACTCTGCTTCTCTGCCCCCAGCCAAGCTTATAGGCCTGCAGAGTGTCTAGTTTTGAAGATACAGACTCTGCTAAGCAAAAGTGAACAGGGCCAAACTGGGCTTATTTCGCTGTGAAAGTGACATTTAGGCACGGAGTTGGAAAACCTTGTCTGAACCCCTCCATCCTTCCTGTAGCTGCTCAGACTCTGCTTCTCTGCCCCCAGCCAAGCTTATAGGCCTGCAGAGTGTCTAGTTTTGAAGATACAGACTCTGCTAAGCAAAAGTGAACAGGGCCAAACTGGGCTTATTTCGCTGTGAAAGTGACATTTAGGCACGGAGTTGGAAAACCTTGTCTGAACCCCTCCATCCTTCCTGTAGCTGCTCAGACTCTGCTTCTCTGCCCCCAGCCAAGCTTATAGGCCTGCAGAGTGTCTAGTTTTGAAGATACAGACTCTGCTAAGCAAAAGTGAACAGGGCCAAACTGGGCTTATTTCGCTGTGAAAGTGACATTTAGGCACGGAGTTGGAAAACCTTGTCTGAACCCCTCCATCCTTCCTGTAGCTGCTCAGACTCTGCTTCTCTGCCCCCAGCCAAGCTTATAGGCCTGCAGAGTGTCTAGTTTTGAAGATACAGACTCTGCTAAGCAAAAGTGAACAGGGCCAAACTGGGCTTATTTCGCTGTGAAAGTGACATTTAGGCACGGAGTTGGAAAACCTTGTCTGAACCCCTCCATCCTTCCTGTAGCTGCTCAGACTCTGCTTCTCTGCCCCCAGCCAAGCTTATAGGCCTGCAGAGTGTCTAGTTTTGAAGATACAGACTCTGCTAAGCAAAAGTGAACAGGGCCAAACTGGGCTTATTTCGCTGTGAAAGTGACATTTAGGCACGGAGTTGGAAAACCTTGTCTGAACCCCTCCATCCTTCCTGTAGCTGCTCAGACTCTGCTTCTCTGCCCCCAGCCAAGCTTATAGGCCTGCAGAGTGTCTAGTTTTGAAGATACAGACTCTGCTAAGCAAAAGTGAACAGGGCCAAACTGGGCTTATTTCGCTGTGAAAGTGACATTTAGGCACGGAGTTGGAAAACCTTGTCTGAACCCCTCCATCCTTCCTGTAGCTGCTCAGACTCTGCTTCTCTGCCCCCAGCCAAGCTTATAGGCCTGCAGAGTGTCTAGTTTTGAAGATACAGACTCTGCTAAGCAAAAGTGAACAGGGCCAAACTGGGCTTATTTCGCTGTGAAAGTGACATTTAGGCACGGAGTTGGAAAACCTTGTCTGAACCCCTCCATCCTTCCTGTAGCTGCTCAGACTCTGCTTCTCTGCCCCCAGCCAAGCTTATAGGCCTGCAGAGTGTCTAGTTTTGAAGATACAGACTCTGCTAAGCAAAAGTGAACAGGGCCAAACTGGGCTTATTTCGCTGTGAAAGTGACATTTAGGCACGGAGTTGGAAAACCTTGTCTGAACCCCTCCATCCTTCCTGTAGCTGCTCAGACTCTGCTTCTCTGCCCCCAGCCAAGCTTATAGGCCTGCAGAGTGTCTAGTTTTGAAGATACAGACTCTGCTAAGCAAAAGTGAACAGGGCCAAACTGGGCTTATTTCGCTGTGAAAGTGACATTTAGGCACGGAGTTGGAAAACCTTGTCTGAACCCCTCCATCCTTCCTGTAGCTGCTCAGACTCTGCTTCTCTGCCCCCAGCCAAGCTTATAGGCCTGCAGAGTGTCTAGTTTTGAAGATACAGACTCTGCTAAGCAAAAGTGAACAGGGCCAAACTGGGCTTATTTCGCTGTGAAAGTGACATTTAGGCACGGAGTTGGAAAACCTTGTCTGAACCCCTCCATCCTTCCTGTAGCTGCTCAGACTCTGCTTCTCTGCCCCCAGCCAAGCTTATAGGCCTGCAGAGTGTCTAGTTTTGAAGATACAGACTCTGCTAAGCAAAAGTGAACAGGGCCAAACTGGGCTTATTTCGCTGTGAAAGTGACATCGAAATTTCACAGCGAAATAAGCCCAGTTTGGCCCTGTTCACTTTTGCTTAGCAGAGTCTGTATCTTCAAAACTAGACACTCTGCAGGCCTATAAGCTTGGCTGGGGGCAGAGAAGCAGAGTCTGAGCAGCTACAGGAAGGATGGAGGGGTTCAGACAAGGTTTTCCAACTCCGTGCCTAAATGTCACTTTCACAGCGAAATAAGCCCAGTTTGGCCCTGTTCACTTTTGCTTAGCAGAGTCTGTATCTTCAAAACTAGACACTCTGCAGGCCTATAAGCTTGGCTGGGGGCAGAGAAGCAGAGTCTGAGCAGCTACAGGAAGGATGGAGGGGTTCAGACAAGGTTTTCCAACTCCGTGCCTAAATGTCACTTTCACAGCAAAATAAGCCCAGTTTGGCCCTGTTCACTTTTGCTTAGCAGAGTCTGTATCTTCAAAACTAGACACTCTGCAGGCCTATAAGCTTGGCTGGGGGCAGAGAAGCAGAGTCTGAGCAGCTACAGGAAGGATGGAGGGGTTCAGACAAGGTTTTCCAACTCCGTGCCTAAATGTCACTTTCACAGCGAAATAAGCCCAGTTTGGCCCTGTTCACTTTTGCTTAGCAGAGTCTGTATCTTCAAAACTAGACACTCTGCAGGCCTATAAGCTTGGCTGGGGGCAGAGAAGCAGAGTCTGAGCAGCTACAGGAAGGATGGAGGGGTTCAGACAAGGTTTCCAATATCAGCATCAGCCCAATATCAGCATCAGCCCAATATCAGCATCAGCCCAATATCAGCATCAGCCCAATATCAGCATCAGCCCAATATCAGCATCAGCCCAATATCAGCATCAGCCCAATATCAGCATCAGCCCAATATCAGCATCAGCCCAATATCAGCATCAGCCCAATATCAGCATCAGCCCAATATCAGCATCAGCCCAATATCAGCATCAGCCCAATATCAGCATCAGCCCAATATCAGCATCAGCCCAATATCAGCATCAGCCCAATATCAGCATCAGCCCAATATCAGCATCAGCCCAATATCAGCATCAGCCCAATATCAGCATCAGCCCAATATCAGCATCAGCCCAATATCAGCATCAGCCCAATATCAGCATCAGCCCAATATCAGCATCAGCCCAATATCAGCATCAGCCCAATATCAGCATCAGCCCAATATCAGCATCAGCCCAATATCAGCATCATCAGCCCAATATCAGCATCAGCCCAATATCAGCATCAGCCCAATATCAGCATCAGCCCAATATCAGCATCAGCCCAATATCAGCATCAGCCCAATATCAGCATCAGCCCAATATCAGCATCAGCCCAATATCAGCATCAGCCCAATATCAGCATCAGCCCAATATCAGCATCAGCCCAATATCAGCATCAGCCCAATATCAGCATCAGCCCAATATCAGCATCAGCCCAATATCAGCATCAGCCCAATATCAGCATCAGCCCAATATCAGCATCAGCCCAATATCAGCATCAGCCCAATATCAGCATCAGCCCAATATCAGCATCAGCCCAATATCAGCATCAGCCCAATATCAGCATCAGCCCAATATCAGCATCAGCCCAATATCAGCATCAGCCCAATATCAGCATCAGCCCAATATCAGCATCAGCCCAATATCAGCATCAGCCCAATATCAGCATCAGCCCAATATCAGCATCAGCCCAATATCAGCATCAGCCCAATATCAGCATCAGCCCAATATCAGCATCAGCCCTAGACACTCTGCAGGCCTATAAGCTTGGCTGGGGGCAGAGAAGCAGCCCAATATGATATAATATCAGCTGATGCTGATATTGGGCTGATGCTGATATTGGGCTGATGCTGATATTGGGCTGATGCTGATATTGGGCTGATGCTGATATTGGGCTGATGCTGATATTGGGCTGATGCTGATATTGGGCTGATGCTGATATTGGGCTGATGCTGATATTGGGCTGATGCTGATATTGGGCTGATGCTGATATTGGGCTGATGCTGATATTGGGCTGATGCTGATATTGGGCTGATGCTGATATTGGGCTGATGCTGATATTGGGCTGATGCTGATATTGGGCTGATGCTGATATTGGGCTGATGCTGATATTGGGCTGATGCTGATATTGGGCTGATGCTGATATTGGGCTGATGCTGATATTGGGCTGATGCTGATATTGGGCTGATGCTGATATTGGGCTGATGCTGATATTGGGCTGATGCTGATATTGGGCTGATGCTGATATTGGGCTGATGCTGATATTGGGCTGATGCTGATATTGGGCTGATGCTGATATTGGGCTGATGCTGATATTGGGCTGATGCTGATATTGGGCTGATGCTGATATTGGGCTGATGCTGATATTGGCTGATGCTGATATTGGGCTGATGCTGATATTGGGCTGATGCTGATATTGGGCTGATGCTGATATTGGGATGATGCTGATTGGGCTGATGCTGATATTGGGCTGATGCTGATATTGGGCTGATGCTGATATTGGGCTGATGCTGATATTGGGCTGATGCTGATATTGGGCTGATGCTGATATTGGGCTGATGCTGATATTGGGCTGATGCTGATATTGGGCTGATGCTGATATTGGGCTGATGCTGATATTGGGCTGATGCTGATATTGGGCTGATGCTGATATTGGGCTGATGCTGATATTGGGCTGATGCTGATATTGGGCTGATGCTGATATTGGGCTGATGCTGATATTGGGCTGATGCTGATATTGGGCTGATGCTGATATTGGGCTGATGCTGATATTGGGCTGATGCTGATATTGGGCTGATGCTGATATTGGGCTGATGCTGATATTGGGCTGATGCTGATATTGGGCTGATGCTGATATTGGGCTGATGCTGATATTGGGCTGATGCTGATATTGGGCTGATGCTGATATTGGGCTGATGCTGATATTGGGCTGATGCTGATATTGGGCTGATGCTGATATTGGGCTGATGCTGATATTGGGCTGATGCTGATATTGGGCTGATGCTGATATTGGGCTGATGCTGATATTGGGCTGATGCTGATATTGGGCTGATGCTGATATTGGGCTGATGCTGATATTGGGCTGATGCTGATATTGGGCTGATGCTGATATTGGGCTGATGCTGATATTGGGCTGATGCTGATATTGGGCTGATGCTGATATTGGGCTGATGCTGATATTGGGCTGATGCTGATATTGGGCTGATGCTGATATTGGGCTGATGCTGATATTGGGCTGATGCTGATATTGGGCTGATGCTGATATTGGGCTGATGCTGATATTGGGCTGATGCTGATATTGGGCTGATGCTGATATTGGGCTGATGCTGATATTGGGCTGATGCTGATATTGGGCTGATGCTGATATTGGGCTGATGCTGATATTGGGCTGATGCTGATATTGGGCTGATGCTGATATTGGGCTGATGCTGATATTGGGCTGATGCTGATATTGGGCTGATGCTGATATTGGGCTGATGCTGATATTGGGCTGATGCTGATATTGGGCTGATGCTGATATTGGGCTGATGCTGATATTGGGCTGATGCTGATATTGGGCTGATGCTGATATTGGGCTGATGCTGATATTGGGCTGATGCTGATATTGGGCTGATGCTGATATTGGGCTGATGCTGATATTGGGCTGATGCTGATATTGGGCTGATGCTGATATTGGGCTGATGCTGATATTGGGCTGATGCTGATATTGGGCTGATGCTGATATTGGGCTGATGCTGATATTGGGCTGATGCTGATATTGGGCTGATGCTGATATTGGGCTGATGCTGATATTGGGCTGATGCTGATATTGGGCTGATGCTGATATTGGGCTGATGCTGATATTGGGCTGATGCTGATATTGGGCTGATGCTGATATTGGGCTGATGCTGATATTGGGCTGATGCTGATATTGGGCTGATGCTGATATTGGGCTGATGCTGATATTGGGCTGATGCTGATATTGGGCTGATGCTGATATTGGGCTGATATTGATATTGGGCTGATATTGATATTGGGCTGATATAGGCCTGCAGAGTGTCTAGTTTTGAAGATACAGACTCTGCTAAGCAAAAGTGAACAGGGCCAAACTGGGCTTATTTCGCTGTGAAAGTGACATTTAGGCACGGACTTGGAAAACCTTGTCTGAACCCCTCCATCCTTCCTGTAGCTGCTCAGACTCTGCTTCTCTGCCCCCAGCCAAGCTTATAGGCCTGCAGAGTGTCTAGTTTTGAAGATACAGACTCTGCTAAGCAAAAGTGAACAGGGCCAAACTGGGCTTATTTCGCTGTGAAAGTGACATTTAGGCACGGAGTTGGAAAACCTTGTCTGAACCCCTCCATCCTTCCTGTAGCTGCTCAGACTCTGCTTCTCTGCCCCCAGCCAAGCTTATAGGCCTGCAGAGTGTCTAGTTTTGAAGATACAGACTCTGCTAAGCAAAAGTGAACAGGGCCAAACTGGGCTTATTTCGCTGTGAAAGTGACATTTAGGCACGGAGTTGGAAAACCTTGTCTGAACCCCTCCATCCTTCCTGTAGCTGCTCAGACTCTGCTTCTCTGCCCCCAGCCAAGCTTATAGGCCTGCAGAGTGTCTAGTTTTGAAGATACAGACTCTGCTAAGCAAAAGTGAACAGGGCCAAACTGGGCTTATTTCGCTGTGAAAGTGACATTTAGGCACGGAGTTGGAAAACCTTGTCTGAACCCCTCCATCCTTCCTGTAGCTGCTCAGACTCTGCTTCTCTGCCCCCAGCCAAGCTTATAGGCCTGCAGAGTGTCTAGTTTTGAAGATACAGACTCTGCTAAGCAAAAGTGAACAGGGCCAAACTGGGCTTATTTCGCTGTGAAAGTGACATTTAGGCACGGAGTTGGAAAACCTTGTCTGAACCCCTCCATCCTTCCTGTAGCTGCTCAGACTCTGCTTCTCTGCCCCCAGCCAAGCTTATAGGCCTGCAGAGTGTCTAGTTTTGAAGATACAGACTCTGCTAAGCAAAAGTGAACAGGGCCAAACTGGGCTTATTTCGCTGTGAAAGTGACATTTAGGCACGGAGTTGGAAAACCTTGTCTGAACCCCTCCATCCTTCCTGTAGCTGCTCAGACTCTGCTTCTCTGCCCCCAGCCAAGCTTATAGGCCTGCAGAGTGTCTAGTTTTGAAGATACAGACTCTGCTAAGCAAAAGTGAACAGGGCCAAACTGGGCTTATTTCGCTGTGAAAGTGACATTTAGGCACGGAGTTGGAAAACCTTGTCTGAACCCCTCCATCCTTCCTGTAGCTGCTCAGACTCTGCTTCTCTGCCCCCAGCCAAGCTTATAGGCCTGCAGAGTATCTAGTTTTGAAGATACAGACTCTGCTAAGCAAAAGTGAACAGGGCCAAACTGGGCTTATTTCGCTGTGAAAGTGACATTTAGGCACGGAGTTGGAAAACCTTGTCTGAACCCCTCCATCCTTCCTGTAGCTGCTCAGACTCTGCTTCTCTGCCCCCAGCCAAGCTTATAGGCCTGCAGAGTGTCTAGTTTTGAAGATACAGACTCTGCTAAGCAAAAGTGAACAGGGCCAAACTGGGCTTATTTCGCTGTGAAAGTGACATTTAGGCACGGAGTTGGAAAACCTTGTCTGAACCCCTCCATCCTTCCTGTAGCTGCTCAGACTCTGCTTCTCTGCCCCCAGCCAAGCTTATAGGCCTGCAGAGTGTCTAGTTTTGAAGATACAGACTCTGCTAAGCAAAAGTGAACAGGGCCAAACTGGGCTTATTTCGCTGTGAAAGTGACATTTAGGCACGGAGTTGGAAAACCTTGTCTGAACCCCTCCATCCTTCCTGTAGCTGCTCAGACTCTGCTTCTCTGCCCCCAGCCAAGCTTATAGGCCTGCAGAGTGTCTAGTTTTGAAGATACAGACTCTGCTAAGCAAAAGTGAACAGGGCCAAACTGGGCTTATTTCGCTGTGAAAGTGACATTTAGGCACGGAGTTGGAAAACCTTGTCTGAACCCCTCCATCCTTCCTGTAGCTGCTCAGACTCTGCTTCTCTGCCCCCAGCCAAGCTTATAGGCCTGCAGAGTGTCTAGTTTTGAAGATACAGACTCTGCTAAGCAAAAGTGAACAGGGCCAAACTGGGCTTATTTCGCTGTGAAAGTGACATTTAGGCACGGAGTTGGAAAACCTTGTCTGAACCCCTCCATCCTTCCTGTAGCTGCTCAGACTCTGCTTCTCTGCCCCCAGCCAAGCTTATAGGCCTGCAGAGTGTCTAGTTTTGAAGATACAGACTCTGCTAAGCAAAAGTGAACAGGGCCAAACTGGGCTTATTTCGCTGTGAAAGTGACATTTAGGCACGGAGTTGGAAAACCTTGTCTGAACCCCTCCATCCTTCCTGTAGCTGCTCAGACTCTGCTTCTCTGCCCCCAGCCAAGCTTATAGGCCTGCAGAGTGTCTAGTTTTGAAGATACAGACTCTGCTAAGCAAAAGTGAACAGGGCCAAACTGGGCTTATTTCGCTGTGAAAGTGACATTTAGGCACGGAGTTGGAAAACCTTGTCTGAACCCCTCCATCCTTCCTGTAGCTGCTCAGACTCTGCTTCTCTGCCCCCAGCCAAGCTTATAGGCCTGCAGAGTGTCTAGTTTTGAAGATACAGACTCTGCTAAGCAAAAGTGAACAGGGCCAAACTGGGCTTATTTCGCTGTGAAAGTGACATTTAGGCACGGAGTTGGAAAACCTTGTCTGAACCCCTCCATCCTTCCTGTAGCTGCTCAGACTCTGCTTCTCTGCCCCCAGCCAAGCTTATAGGCCTGCAGAGTGTCTAGTTTTGAAGATACAGACTCTGCTAAGCAAAAGTGAACAGGGCCAAACTGGGCTTATTTCGCTGTGAAATTTCGATGTCACTTTCACAGCGAAATAAGCCCAGTTTGGCCCTGTTCACTTTTGCTTAGCAGAGTCTGTATCTTCAAAACTAGACACTCTGCAGGCCTATAAGCTTGGCTGGGGGCAGAGAAGCAGAGTCTGAGCAGCTACAGGAAGGATGGAGGGGTTCAGACAAGGTTTTCCAACTCCGTGCCTAAATGTCACTTTCACAGCGAAATAAGCCCAGTTTGGCCCTGTTCACTTTTGCTTAGCAGAGTCTGTATCTTCAAAACTAGACACTCTGCAGGCCTATAAGCTTGGCTGGGGGCAGAGAAGCAGAGTCTGAGCAGCTACAGGAAGGATGGAGGGGTTCAGACAAGGTTTTCCAACTCCGTGCCTAAATGTCACTTTCACAGCGAAATAAGCCCAGTTTGGCCCTGTTCACTTTTGCTTAGCAGAGTCTGTATCTTCAAAACTAGACACTCTGCAGGCCTATAAGCTTGGCTGGGGGCAGAGAAGCAGAGTCTGAGCAGCTACAGGAAGGATGGAGGGGTTCAGACAAGGTTTTCCAACTCCGTGCCTAAATGTCACTTTCACAGCGAAATAAGCCCAGTTTGGCCCTGTTCACTTTTGCTTAGCAGAGTCTGTATCTTCAAAACTAGACACTCTGCAGGCCTATAAGCTTGGCTGGGGGCAGAGAAGCAGAGTCTGAGCAGCTACAGGAAGGATGGAGGGGTTCAGACAAGGTTTTCCAACTCCGTGCCTAAATGTCACTTTCACAGCGAAATAAGCCCAGTTTGGCCCTGTTCACTTTTGCTTAGCAGAGTCTGTATCTTCAAAACTAGACACTCTGCAGGCCTATAAGCTTGGCTGGGGGCAGAGAAGCAGAGTCTGAGCAGCTACAGGAAGGATGGAGGGGTTCAGACAAGGTTTTCCAACTCCGTGCCTAAATGTCACTTTCACAGCGAAATAAGCCCAGTTTGGCCCTGTTCACTTTTGCTTAGCAGAGTCTGTATCTTCAAAACTAGACACTCTGCAGGCCTATAAGCTTGGCTGGGGGCAGAGAAGCAGAGTCTGAGCAGCTACAGGAAGGATGGAGGGGTTCAGACAAGGTTTTCCAACTCCGTGCCTAAATGTCACTTTCACAGCGAAATAAGCCCAGTTTGGCCCTGTTCACTTTTGCTTAGCAGAGTCTGTATCTTCAAAACTAGACACTCTGCAGGCCTATAAGCTTGGCTGGGGGCAGAGAAGCAGAGTCTGAGCAGCTACAGGAAGGATGGAGGGGTTCAGACAAGGTTTTCCAACTCCGTGCCTAAATGTCACTTTCACAGCGAAATAAGCCCAGTTTGGCCCTGTTCACTTTTGCTTAGCAGAGTCTGTATCTTCAAAACTAGACACTCTGCAGGCCTATAAGCTTGGCTGGGGGCAGAGAAGCAGAGTCTGAGCAGCTACAGGAAGGATGGAGGGGTTCAGACAAGGTTTTCCAACTCCGTGCCTAAATGTCACTTTCACAGCGAAATAAGCCCAGTTTGGCCCTGTTCACTTTTGCTTAGCAGAGTCTGTATCTTCAAAACTAGACACTCTGCAGGCCTATAAGCTTGGCTGGGGGCAGAGAAGCAGAGTCTGAGCAGCTACAGGAAGGATGGAGGGGTTCAGACAAGGTTTTCCAACTCCGTGCCTAAATGTCACTTTCACAGCGAAATAAGCCCAGTTTGGCCCTGTTCACTTTTGCTTAGCAGAGTCTGTATCTTCAAAACTAGACACTCTGCAGGCCTATAAGCTTGGCTGGGGGCAGAGAAGCAGAGTCTGAGCAGCTACAGGAAGGATGGAGGGGTTCAGACAAGGTTTTCCAACTCCGTGCCTAAATGTCACTTTCACAGCGAAATAAGCCCAGTTTGGCCCTGTTCACTTTTGCTTAGCAGAGTCTGTATCTTCAAAACTAGACACTCTGCAGGCCTATAAGCTTGGCTGGGGGCAGAGAAGCAGAGTCTGAGCAGCTACAGGAAGGATGGAGGGGTTCAGACAAGGTTTTCCAACTCCGTGCCTAAATGTCACTTTCACAGCGAAATAAGCCCAGTTTGGCCCTGTTCACTTTTGCTTAGCAGAGTCTGTATCTTCAAAACTAGACACTATGCAGGCCTATAAGCTTGGCTGGGGGCAGAGAAGCAGAGTCTGAGCAGCTACAGGAAGGATGGAGGGGTTCAGACAAGGTTTTCCAACTCCGTGCCTAAATGTCACTTTCACAGCGAAATAAGCCCAGTTTGGCCCTGTTCACTTTTGCTTAGCAGAGTCTGTATCTTCAAAACTAGACACTCTGCAGGCCTATAAGCTTGGCTGGGGGCAGAGAAGCAGAGTCTGAGCAGCTACAGGAAGGATGGAGGGGTTCAGACAAGGTTTTCCAAGTCCGTGCCTAAATCTCACTTTCACAGCGAAATAAGCCCAGTTTGGCCCTGTTCACTTTTGCTTAGCAGAGTCTGTATCTTCAAAACTAGACACTCTGCAGGCCTATATCAGCCCAATATCAATATCAGCCCAATATCAATATCAGCCCAATATCAGCATCAGCCCAATATCAGCATCAGCCCAATATCAGCATCAGCCCAATATCAGCATCAGCCCAATATCAGCATCAGCCCAATATCAGCATCAGCCCAATATCAGCATCAGCCCAATATCAGCATCAGCCCAATATCAGCATCAGCCCAATATCAGCATCAGCCCAATATCAGCATCAGCCCAATATCAGCATCAGCCCAATATCAGCATCAGCCCAATATCAGCATCAGCCCAATATCAGCATCAGCCCAATATCAGCATCAGCCCAATATCAGCATCAGCCCAATATCAGCATCAGCCCAATATCAGCATCAGCCCAATATCAGCATCAGCCCAATATCAGCATCAGCCCAATATCAGCATCAGCCCAATATCAGCATCAGCCCAATATCAGCATCAGCCCAATATCAGCATCAGCCCAATATCAGCATCAGCCCAATATCAGCATCAGCCCAATATCAGCATCAGCCCAATATCAGCATCAGCCCAATATCAGCATCAGCCCAATATCAGCATCAGCCCAATATCAGCATCAGCCCAATATCAGCATCAGCCCAATATCAGCATCAGCCCAATATCAGCATCAGCCCAATATCAGCATCAGCCCAATATCAGCATCAGCCCAATATCAGCATCAGCCCAATATCAGCATCAGCCCAATATCAGCATCAGCCCAATATCAGCATCAGCCCAATATCAGCATCAGCCCAATATCAGCATCAGCCCAATATCAGCATCAGCCCAATATCAGCATCAGCCCAATATCAGCATCAGCCCAATATCAGCATCAGCCCAATATCAGCATCAGCCCAATATCAGCATCAGCCCAATATCAGCATCAGCCCAATATCAGCATCAGCCCAATATCAGCATCAGCCCAATATCAGCATCAGCCCAATATCAGCATCAGCCCAATATCAGCATCAGCCCAATATCAGCATCAGCCCAATATCAGCATCAGCCCAATATCAGCATCAGCCCAATATCAGCATCAGCCCAATATCAGCATCAGCCCAATATCAGCATCAGCCCAATATCAGCATCAGCCCAATATCAGCATCAGCCCAATATCAGCATCAGCCCAATATCAGCATCAGCCCAATATCAGCATCAGCCCAATATCAGCATCAGCCCAATATCAGCATCAGCCCAATATCAGCATCAGCCCAATATCAGCATCAGCCCAATATCAGCATCAGCCCAATATCAGCATCAGCCCAATATCAGCATCAGCCCAATATCAGCATCAGCCCAATATCAGCATCAGCCCAATATCAGCATCAGCCCAATATCAGCATCAGCCCAATATCAGCATCAGCCCAATATCAGCATCAGCTGATATTATATCATATTGGGCTGCTTCTCTGCCCCCAGCCAAGCTTATAGGCCTGCAGAGTGTCTAGGGCTGATGCTGATATTGGGCTGATGCTGATATTGGGCTGATGCTGATATTGGGCTGATGCTGATATTGGGCTGATGCTGATATTGGGCTGATGCTGATATTGGGCTGATGCTGATATTGGGCTGATGCTGATATTGGGCTGATGCTGATATTGGGCTGATGCTGATATTGGGCTGATGCTGATATTGGGCTGATGCTGATATTGGGCTGATGCTGATATTGGGCTGATGCTGATATTGGGCTGATGCTGATATTGGGCTGATGCTGATATTGGGCTGATGCTGATATTGGGCTGATGCTGATATTGGGCTGATGCTGATATTGGGCTGATGCTGATATTGGGCTGATGCTGATATTGGGCTGATGCTGATATTGGGCTGATGCTGATATTGGGCTGATGCTGATATTGGGCTGATGCTGATATTGGGCTGATGCTGATATTGGGCTGATGCTGATATTGGGCTGATGCTGATATTGGGCTGATGCTGATATTGGGCTGATGCTGATATTGGGCTGATGCTGATATTGGGCTGATGCTGATATTGGGCTGATGCTGATATTGGGCTGATGCTGATATTGGGCTGATGCTGATATTGGGCTGATGCTGATATTGGGCTGATGCTGATATTGGGCTGATGCTGATATTGGGCTGATGCTGATATTGGGCTGATGCTGATATTGGGCTGATGCTGATATTGGGCTGATGCTGATATTGGGCTGATGCTGATATTGGGCTGATGCTGATATTGGGCTGATGCTGATATTGGGCTGATGCTGATATTGGGCTGATGCTGATATTGGGCTGATGCTGATATTGGGCTGATGCTGATATTGGGCTGATGCTGATATTGGGCTGATGCTGATATTGGGCTGATGCTGATATTGGGCTGATGCTGATATTGGGCTGATGCTGATATTGGGCTGATGCTGATATTGGGCTGATGCTGATATTGGGCTGATGCTGATATTGGGCTGATGCTGATATTGGGCTGATGCTGATATTGGGCTGATGCTGATATTGGGCTGATGCTGATATTGGGCTGATGCTGATATTGGGCTGATGCTGATATTGGGCTGATGCTGATATTGGGCTGATGCTGATATTGGGCTGATGCTGATATTGGGCTGATGCTGATATTGGGCTGATGCTGATATTGGGCTGATGCTGATATTGGGCTGATGCTGATATTGGGCTGATGCTGATATTGGGCTGATGCTGATATTGGGCTGATGCTGATATTGGGCTGATGCTGATATTGGGCTGATGCTGATATTGGGCTGATGCTGATATTGGGCTGATGCTGATATTGGGCTGATGCTGATATTGGGCTGATGCTGATATTGGGCTGATGCTGATATTGGGCTGATATTGATATTGGGCTGATATTGATATTGGGCTGATATAGGCCTGCAGAGTGTCTAGTTTTGAAGATACAGACTCTGCTAAGCAAAAGTGAACAGGGCCAAACTGGGCTTATTTCGCTGTGAAAGTGAGATTTAGGCACGGACTTGGAAAACCTTGTCTGAACCCCTCCATCCTTCCTGTAGCTGCTCAGACTCTGCTTCTCTGCCCCCAGCCAAGCTTATAGGCCTGCAGAGTGTCTAGTTTTGAAGATACAGACTCTGCTAAGCAAAAGTGAACAGGGCCAAACTGGGCTTATTTCGCTGTGAAAGTGACATTTAGGCACGGAGTTGGAAAACCTTGTCTGAACCCCTCCATCCTTCCTGTAGCTGCTCAGACTCTGCTTCTCTGCCCCCAGCCAAGCTTATAGGCCTGCAGAGTGTCTAGTTTTGAAGATACAGACTCTGCTAAGCAAAAGTGAACAGGGCCAAACTGGGCTTATTTCGCTGTGAAAGTGACATTTAGGCACGGAGTTGGAAAACCTTGTCTGAACCCCTCCATCCTTCCTGTAGCTGCTCAGACTCTGCTTCTCTGCCCCCAGCCAAGCTTATAGGCCTGCAGAGTGTCTAGTTTTGAAGATACAGACTCTGCTAAGCAAAAGTGAACAGGGCCAAACTGGGCTTATTTCGCTGTGAAAGTGACATTTAGGCACGGAGTTGGAAAACCTTGTCTGAACCCCTCCATCCTTCCTGTAGCTGCTCAGACTCTGCTTCTCTGCCCCCAGCCAAGCTTATAGGCCTGCAGAGTGTCTAGTTTTGAAGATACAGACTCTGCTAAGCAAAAGTGAACAGGGCCAAACTGGGCTTATTTCGCTGTGAAAGTGACATTTAGGCACGGAGTTGGAAAACCTTGTCTGAACCCCTCCATCCTTCCTGTAGCTGCTCAGACTCTGCTTCTCTGCCCCCAGCCAAGCTTATAGGCCTGCAGAGTGTCTAGTTTTGAAGATACAGACTCTGCTAAGCAAAAGTGAACAGGGCCAAACTGGGCTTATTTCGCTGTGAAAGTGACATTTAGGCACGGAGTTGGAAAACCTTGTCTGAACCCCTCCATCCTTCCTGTAGCTGCTCAGACTCTGCTTCTCTGCCCCCAGCCAAGCTTATAGGCCTGCAGAGTGTCTAGTTTTGAAGATACAGACTCTGCTAAGCAAAAGTGAACAGGGCCAAACTGGGCTTATTTCGCTGTGAAAGTGACATTTAGGCACGGAGTTGGAAAACCTTGTCTGAACCCCTCCATCCTTCCTGTAGCTGCTCAGACTCTGCTTCTCTGCCCCCAGCCAAGCTTATAGGCCTGCAGAGTGTCTAGTTTTGAAGATACAGACTCTGCTAAGCAAAAGTGAACAGGGCCAAACTGGGCTTATTTCGCTGTGAAAGTGACATTTAGGCACGGAGTTGGAAAACCTTGTCTGAACCCCTCCATCCTTCCTGTAGCTGCTCAGACTCTGCTTCTCTGCCCCCAGCCAAGCTTATAGGCCTGCAGAGTGTCTAGTTTTGAAGATACAGACTCTGCTAAGCAAAAGTGAACAGGGCCAAACTGGGCTTATTTCGCTGTGAAAGTGACATTTAGGCACGGAGTTGGAAAACCTTGTCTGAACCCCTCCATCCTTCCTGTAGCTGCTCAGACTCTGCTTCTCTGCCCCCAGCCAAGCTTATAGGCCTGCAGAGTGTCTAGTTTTGAAGATACAGACTCTGCTAAGCAAAAGTGAACAGGGCCAAACTGGGCTTATTTCGCTGTGAAAGTGACATTTAGGCACGGAGTTGGAAAACCTTGTCTGAACCCCTCCATCCTTCCTGTAGCTGCTCAGACTCTGCTTCTCTGCCCCCAGCCAAGCTTATAGGCCTGCAGAGTGTCTAGTTTTGAAGATACAGACTCTGCTAAGCAAAAGTGAACAGGGCCAAACTGGGCTTATTTCGCTGTGAAAGTGACATTTAGGCACGGAGTTGGAAAACCTTGTCTGAACCCCTCCATCCTTCCTGTAGCTGCTCAGACTCTGCTTCTCTGCCCCCAGCCAAGCTTATAGGCCTGCAGAGTGTCTAGTTTTGAAGATACAGACTCTGCTAAGCAAAAGTGAACAGGGCCAAACTGGGCTTATTTCGCTGTGAAAGTGACATTTAGGCACGGAGTTGGAAAACCTTGTCTGAACCCCTCCATCCTTCCTGTAGCTGCTCAGACTCTGCTTCTCTGCCCCCAGCCAAGCTTATAGGCCTGCAGAGTGTCTAGTTTTGAAGATACAGACTCTGCTAAGCAAAAGTGAACAGGGCCAAACTGGGCTTATTTCGCTGTGAAAGTGACATTTAGGCACGGAGTTGGAAAACCTTGTCTGAACCCCTCCATCCTTCCTGTAGCTGCTCAGACTCTGCTTCTCTGCCCCCAGCCAAGCTTATAGGCCTGCAGAGTGTCTAGTTTTGAAGATACAGACTCTGCTAAGCAAAAGTGAACAGGGCCAAACTGGGCTTATTTCGCTGTGAAAGTGACATCGACATTTCACAGCGAAATAAGCCCAGTTTGGCCCTGTTCACTTTTGCTTAGCAGAGTCTGTATCTTCAAAACTAGACACTCTGCAGGCCTATAAGCTTGGCTGGGGGCAGAGAAGCAGAGTCTGAGCAGCTACAGGAAGGATGGAGGGGTTCAGACAAGGTTTTCCAACTCCGTGCCTAAATGTCACTTTCACAGCGAAATAAGCCCAGTTTGGCCCTGTTCACTTTTGCTTAGCAGAGTCTGTATCTTCAAAACTAGACACTCTGCAGGCCTATAAGCTTGGCTGGGGGCAGAGAAGCAGAGTCTGAGCAGCTACAGGAAGGATGGAGGGGTTCAGACAAGGTTTTCCAACTCCGTGCCTAAATGTCACTTTCACAGCGAAATAAGCCCAGTTTGGCCCTGTTCACTTTTGCTTAGCAGAGTCTGTATCTTCAAAACTAGACACTCTGCAGGCCTATAAGCTTGGCTGGGGGCAGAGAAGCAGAGTCTGAGCAGCTACAGGAAGGATGGAGGGGTTCAGACAAGGTTTTCCAACTCCGTGCCTAAATGTCACTTTCACAGCGAAATAAGCCCAGTTTGGCCCTGTTCACTTTTGCTTAGCAGAGTCTGTATCTTCAAAACTAGACACTCTGCAGGCCTATAAGCTTGGCTGGGGGCAGAGAAGCAGAGTCTGAGCAGCTACAGGAAGGATGGAGGGGTTCAGACAAGGTTTTCCAACTCCGTGCCTAAATGTCACTTTCACAGCGAAATAAGCCCAGTTTGGCCCTGTTCACTTTTGCTTAGCAGAGTCTGTATCTTCAAAACTAGACACTCTGCAGGCCTATAAGCTTGGCTGGGGGCAGAGAAGCAGAGTCTGAGCAGCTACAGGAAGGATGGAGGGGTTCAGACAAGGTTTTCCAACTCCGTGCCTAAATGTCACTTTCACAGCGAAATAAGCCCAGTTTGGCCCTGTTCACTTTTGCTTAGCAGAGTCTGTATCTTCAAAACTAGACACTCTGCAGGCCTATAAGCTTGGCTGGGGGCAGAGAAGCAGAGTCTGAGCAGCTACAGGAAGGATGGAGGGGTTCAGACAAGGTTTTCCAACTCCGTGCCTAAATGTCACTTTCACAGCGAAATAAGCCCAGTTTGGCCCTGTTCACTTTTGCTTAGCAGAGTCTGTATCTTCAAAACTAGACACTCTGCAGGCCTATAAGCTTGGCTGGGGGCAGAGAAGCAGAGTCTGAGCAGCTACAGGAAGGATGGAGGGGTTCAGACAAGGTTTTCCAACTCCGTGCCTAAATGTCACTTTCACAGCGAAATAAGCCCAGTTTGGCCCTGTTCACTTTTGCTTAGCAGAGTCTGTATCTTCAAAACTAGACACTCTGCAGGCCTATAAGCTTGGCTGGGGGCAGAGAAGCAGAGTCTGAGCAGCTACAGGAAGGATGGAGGGGTTCAGACAAGGTTTTCCAACTCCGTGCCTAAATGTCACTTTCACAGCGAAATAAGCCCAGTTTGGCCCTGTTCACTTTTGCTTAGCAGAGTCTGTATCTTCAAAACTAGACACTCTGCAGGCCTATAAGCTTGGCTGGGGGCAGAGAAGCAGAGTCTGAGCAGCTACAGGAAGGATGGAGGGGTTCAGACAAGGTTTTCCAACTCCGTGCCTAAATGTCACTTTCACAGCGAAATAAGCCCAGTTTGGCCCTGTTCACTTTTGCTTAGCAGAGTCTGTATCTTCAAAACTAGACACTCTGCAGGCCTATAAGCTTGGCTGGGGGCAGAGAAGCAGAGTCTGAGCAGCTACAGGAAGGATGGAGGGGTTCAGACAAGGTTTTCCAACTCCGTGCCTAAATGTCACTTTCACAGCGAAATAAGCCCAGTTTGGCCCTGTTCACTTTTGCTTAGCAGAGTCTGTATCTTCAAAACTAGACACTCTGCAGGCCTATAAGCTTGGCTGGGGGCAGAGAAGCAGAGTCTGAGCAGCTACAGGAAGGATGGAGGGGTTCAGACAAGGTTTTCCAAGTCCGTGCCTAAATGTCACTTTCACAGCGAAATAAGCCCAGTTTGGCCCTGTTCACTTTTGCTTAGCAGAGTCTGTATCTTCAAAACTAGACACTCTGCAGGCCTATATCAGCCCAATATCAATATCAGCCCAATATCAAGATCAGCCCAATATCAGCATCAGCCCAATATCAGCATCAGCCCAATATCAGCATCAGCCCAATATCAGCATCAGCCCAATATCAGCATCAGCCCAATATCAGCATCAGCCCAATATCAGCATCAGCCCAATATCAGCATCAGCCCAATATCAGCATCAGCCCAATATCAGCATCAGCCCAATATCAGCATCAGCCCAATATCAGCATCAGCCCAATATCAGCATCAGCCCAATATCAGCATCAGCCCAATATCAGCATCAGCCCAATATCAGCATCAGCCCAATATCAGCATCAGCCCAATATCAGCATCAGCCCAATATCAGCATCAGCCCAATATCAGCATCAGCCCAATATCAGCATCAGCCCAATATCAGCATCAGCCCAATATCAGCATCAGCCCAATATCAGCATCAGCCCAATATCAGCATCAGCCCAATATCAGCATCAGCCCAATATCAGCATCAGCCCAATATCAGCATCAGCCCAATATCAGCATCAGCCCAATATCAGCATCAGCCCAATATCAGCATCAGCCCAATATCAGCATCAGCCCAATATCAGCATCAGCCCAATATCAGCATCAGCCCAATATCAGCATCAGCCCAATATCAGCATCAGCCCAATATCAGCATCAGCCCAATATCAGCATCAGCCCAATATCAGCATCAGCCCAATATCAGCATCAGCCCAATATCAGCATCAGCCCAATATCAGCATCAGCCCAATATCAGCATCAGCCCAATATCAGCATCAGCCCAATATCAGCATCAGCCCAATATCAGCATCAGCCCAATATCAGCATCAGCCCAATATCAGCATCAGCCCAATATCAGCATCAGCCCAATATCAGCATCAGCCCAATATCAGCATCAGCCCAATATCAGCATCAGCCCAATATCAGCATCAGCCCAATATCAGCATCAGCCCAATATCAGCATCAGCCCAATATCAGCATCAGCCCAATATCAGCATCAGCCCAATATCAGCATCAGCCCAATATCAGCATCAGCCCAATATCAGCATCAGCCCAATATCAGCATCAGCCCAATATCAGCATCAGCCCAATATCAGCATCAGCCCAATATCAGCATCAGCCCAATATCAGCATCAGCCCAATATCAGCATCAGCCCAATATCAGCATCAGCCCAATATCAGCATCAGCCCAATATCAGCATCAGCCCAATATCAGCATCAGCCCAATATCAGCATCAGCCCAATATCAGCATCAGCCCAATATCAGCATCAGCCCAATATCAGCATCAGCCCAATATCAGCATCAGCCCAATATCAGCATCAGCCCAATATCAGCATCAGCCCAATATCAGCATCAGCCCAATATCAGCATCAGCCCAATATCAGCATCAGCCCAATATCAGCATCAGCCCAATATCAGCATCAGCCCAATATCAGCATCAGCCCAATATCAGCATCAGCCCAATATCAGCATCAGCCCAATATCAGCATCAGCCCAATATCAGCATCAGCCCAATATCAGCATCAGCCCAATATCAGCATCAGCCCAATATCAGCATCAGCCCAATATCAGCATCAGCCCAATATCAGCATCAGCCCAATATCAGCATCAGCCCAATATCAGCATCAGCCCAATATCAGCATCAGCCCAATATCAGCATCAGCCCAATATCAGCATCAGCCCAATATCAGCATCAGCCCAATATCAGCATCAGCCCAATATCAGCATCAGCCCAATATCAGCATCAGCCCAATATCAGCATCAGCCCAATATCAGCATCAGCCCAATATCAGCATCAGCCCAATATCAGCATCAGCCCAATATCAGCATCAGCCCAATATCAGCATCAGCCCAATATCAGCATCAGCCCAATATCAGCATCAGCCCAATATCAGCATCAGCCCAATATCAGCATCAGCCCAATATCAGCATCAGCCCAATATCAGCATCAGCCCAATATCAGCATCAGCCCAATATCAGCATCAGCCCAATATCAGCATCAGCCCAATATCAGCATCAGCCCAATATCAGCATCAGCCCAATATCAGCATCAGCCCAATATCAGCATCAGCCCAATATCAGCATCAGCCCAATATCAGCATCAGCCCAATATCAGCATCAGCCAATATCAGCATCAGCTGATATTATATCATATTGGGCTGCTTCTCTGCCCCAGCCAAGCTTATAGGCCTGCAGAGTGTCTAGGGCTGATGCTGATATTGGGCTGATGCTGATATTGGGCTGATGCTGATATTGGGCTGATGCTGATATTGGGCTGATGCTGATATTGGGCTGATGCTGATATTGGGCTGATGCTGATATTGGGCTGATGCTGATATTGGGCTGATGCTGATATTGGGCTGATGCTGATATTGGGCTGATGCTGATATTGGGCTGATGCTGATATTGGGCTGATGCTGATATTGGGCTGATGCTGATATTGGGCTGATGCTGATATTGGGCTGATGCTGATATTGGGCTGATGCTGATATTGGGCTGATGCTGATATTGGGCTGATGCTGATATTGGGCTGATGCTGATATTGGGCTGATGCTGATATTGGGCTGATGCTGATATTGGGCTGATGCTGATATTGGGCTGATGCTGATATTGGGCTGATGCTGATATTGGGCTGATGCTGATATTGGGCTGATGCTGATATTGGGCTGATGCTGATATTGGGCTGATGCTGATATTGGGCTGATGCTGATATTGGGCTGATGCTGATATTGGGCTGATGCTGATATTGGGCTGATGCTGATATTGGGCTGATGCTGATATTGGGCTGATGCTGATATTGGGCTGATGCTGATATTGGGCTGATGCTGATATTGGGCTGATGCTGATATTGGGCTGATGCTGATATTGGGCTGATGCTGATATTGGGCTGATGCTGATATTGGGCTGATGCTGATATTGGGCTGATGCTGATATTGGGCTGATGCTGATATTGGGCTGATGCTGATATTGGGCTGATGCTGATATTGGGCTGATGCTGATATTGGGCTGATGCTGATATTGGGCTGATGCTGATATTGGGCTGATGCTGATATTGGGCTGATGCTGATATTGGGCTGATGCTGATATTGGGCTGATGCTGATATTGGGCTGATGCTGATATTGGGCTGATGCTGATATTG